>NC_135788.1:76536267-76836267 GCF_051106095.1 Pogona vitticeps | reverse complement strand
CCTTTGGTAGGAGAAGGAAAACGGGGCAAAAAGAAAAATGCAGGCAAGATTCAGAGAAATGCAACATAATCAAGACCGAGATTTTCTTCCTACATACAGCTTCTGAGACCAGGCCTGTCTCCCAGCATCTCACACTCTTGGAACCACAGCTGGAAAGGCAAGGGAGTACAGTTTGCTAGAATTATGACAGCATATAACAAAAACAGATAGTATAAATATGCTTTCCCCCCCTATTTTTCTTAATAGTTTTGTTCCCACTTTTCTGCCCGTTTCACAGCTGTTTGCTCTGAGAAACTGTGCATTGCTTAGCACATTCCCTCTAGCCTTTAAGATAGAATAAAAGATAGGTTTCATAGCAAGGGACACTTGAGAAGTATAATGTTCTATTATGCACTTATGAGAATAACCCGGCAGTTACAGCCACAATGTAATTAACGTGTACATACTTATACAGTGCCCTTTTTAGACACCGGCAGCACAGCTGATTAGGAGATCTAGGACCAGGACTGTCAATAGTCTACCACAGGATTCTCAAATTGTGGCACAAAACATTCAAGAATGGGAAAAGAATTTGTCACAACAGACCTACCTGCCCCATCGATGCAGCCAACCCCTACGGCTGACAAACAGGCAAATGTATACCTCCGTGCCTCAGGCAGAGGCTGGCCATATTGCTAAGCTGAATAGTGCTTCTGAATGGTGTTGCAAGCTAGATGAGGAAATAGTGGTTACAATCCTAAACACACATACAAGGAAACAAGCCTCAGCAAACAGTAAGACTTGCTTCTGAGTAGAATTACTTTATGAGCATCCTGAAATCGTCCTCATAATTCCAGGCATATGCCCCAAACCAGAGCCACTGTAGATTGGAAGAAGACCCATACAACTTTTTAAATAAAAAATGCTGAAATATACATAGCCACTATGATACAGAGAGATCAGCTTTATAACAGTGAGCAAGGCAACATCCAACATTTTTTTTAAAAAAAGACACTTCTAGTCTATTTGAAAATGAATGTAATTACAGTGGTGCCTAGCATAGCGACGGATTTTTTGCGATCGCTTTTGCGATCGCATAATGATGTTTCTAATGGTAAAAAATCGCTTTGGAATGATTGGTAAGCTGTTTCGCTTACCAATTTTCGCATAGCGATGTTTTAAAAACAGCTGATCGGCAGTTCCAAAATGGCCACTTGGAAAAATATGGCCGCCCACTGTGTTTTTGCCCGGATTCCTCGCTTACCAGGCAGCAAAAATGGCCACCGTATGGAGGATTTTCGCATTAAGGTGAGTTTTTTGCCCATAGGAATGCATTAAACGGGTTTTAATGCATTCCTATGGGCTTTTTAATTTCGCATAGTGACAAATCCGTATAGCGACGATTTTGGCTGCATGGATTATCGTCGCTATGCTGGGCACCACTGTATTTGTTACACTTCCTTCATTTTCGTCTTCTAAACATGAAAAGCTTTTGCTCTTCTACTGTCAGTAAACCCTGAAGCTATTTTAATTGTTTCAGTGTAGCTTTCCACTATGTTTATAGAGCACATGTGTTTTTCTAGCATTTGTAAACTATTTATTTATTTATTTTAAAAAGATTTAAAATATTTTTAACCTGTCTTTCTCCTTAAAAAAAGACTAAAGTGGCTTACAATTAAAAGACAGTGCTTAAGCTAACAACAGTGAGTATACAATACTAAAAAGATCAATGAATACCAATAAATATAAGCAACACCAAAATGCATTGACTGCAGTAAGGTACAAAAATCCATTCATAACACCACTCAGCAGTCATGGAAAGCTTGCCTGCTTGTGGAAGGACAACAAAGATGGGGCCAGCCTGACCTCCTGTGGGAGGAAGTTCCAGAATCTGGAAGCAGCAACAGAGAAGGCCCTCTCTTGTGTCCCCACCAGTGGCAGGACCAAGTTGTTATTAACACTTGCAGGCTCATAAAGGGGCAGGTAATTTTTAAAATAGCTTGGGCCTACACTATTTAGGGCTTCATAGGTTAGAACCATCACTTTGAATCCTGCCCAAAATGGATCGGCATCCAGTGGAGCTGCTGTAACAGGGTGTGTGGGCGGATGGGTGGGTGTAATAATGTGATTCCTGTATCCAGCCCCAGTTAGTAATCTGGCTGCTGCATTTTGGACCACCTGAATTTTCCTGAAACTTCCAGTAAGTAGGTCAATGCAGAGTGTGTCACAGTAATCCAGCCACGATGTAATTAAGGCAAGTGTCACCATGGCCAAATCAGACCTCTCTAGGAACAGGCGCAGCTGGCACACTAGTTTTATCTGTGCAAATGCATACTGGCCATTGTTGAATCCTGAGCATCCAGACTCAGAAACAAATCCAGGAGTGTCCCCCAAGCTGCACCCCTGGGTTTTCAGGGGGAGTTGTCACCCCATCCAGCACAACCTGTACCCATGTTCCTTGATCTGCCTTTCGACTGACCAGGAGCACCTCTGTCTTGTCTGGAGTGAGTTTCACTGTATTCACCCCCATCCAGTCCATTCCTGATACTTGACACTGATCTACAGCTGAAACAGTTTTTTTTTTATTTAGATGGCAAGGAGAGACAGAGCTAGGCGTCTTCCACATATTGATGACACCAAACTTCAAGGCTCTGCACAATCTCTCCCAGCAGTTTCATGTAGATAGTCAATAGCATAGGAGATAGAACCCAGCAGCCAGGGTGTCAAACAGGAGTTTCCCCAGCACCACCTTCTCTCTTCCAGGAAGGTTCTGAGTCACTGTAAAACAGTGATCCAAGCCTAATCTCAGGGAGGCAAGCCAGAAGGATACCATGGTTTATTGTATTGAAAGCTGCAGAGAGGTCCAGTGGAACCAACAGGGACATTCTCCCTTTGTTCAGTTCCTGGTGAGTCATCGACCAAGGTGACCAGAGCAGTCTCTATCCCATAAGCAGGCCTGAACCCAGACTGAAATGGATCTAAAATAATCAGTCTCATCCAGAAGCCCTGGTGCTGAGAAGCCATGACCTGCTCCAACAATTTGCCTAAGAATCGAATATTAGAGACAGGTCGCTAGTTATTCAGTATTGCGGGATTTAAGGAGGGCTTTTTCAACAATGGTCTTACTATTGCCTCCTTTAAGCATGCTGGGATCCTACCCTGTTTCAAGGAGGCATTCACCACACCACCTACCTATATGTAGTCCCTTTCTGGCAGCTTTTATAAGCCAGAAAGGGGACGGGTCCAGCAGACTGATGTAGGTGCATCAGGGAAATTAGACTTCTGTTTTGTTCAGAAGTCTAATTTCCCTGATGCACTTACATCACTGCAGTGCAACCTGTTTTTCCCTGGGCCCTGAGAAATTAACCTATCCATCTCTCTGCCTGGTGCATCAGCTATTTACCATAAGTGTTTTTTGTTTGAAAGCCAGTTCTGTAGTCATAAAAATTGGTAGCTCTGGACCATTCAGAATTCCAGTCCAGTTATGTCCTTTGAATCCTAATGAAGACAGGAAGCCACTCAAGCCTTGTAAGGTTCATTTTATAGATTGTTTACAAAGATGCAGCATGATACAACAAAGAAAAAAGAAACCTCCTTAAACACTAGAGAGCCCTCTCATTTCTAGCTGGGTGCAGTCCTTGTGAGGTTAAGTGCTACACGGATGGTCATCCCTCTCACAGCAGAGAGCTATCACAACCTGGGCGTCTGGAAGATTTTTACAACCTAATCTCCCTATGTTGAAACTAGTAGGGAGGAATGGAAAACAACAGCCAAGTCAGCATGTTATCACTTTGATAAGATAACCTACTCTTAGGACAATAGATTTATAACTACAGGATGCCACAAATGGTTTCTTTCTTTCCTCGAGGCTCATAGTAAGGTTGTGATGCAACATTCATGGAATAGTGTGCAAAAGTATTTTTAGAGCAAATTGCTCATCCATTACAGTAGTTAAAGGATGAAATAATTAGCAATGGGAAATTCTATCACAAGCAATTATTACTTATCCTGCATTAAAATCTTCAGCTGGGCACATCCAAGTCTGGACCTAAATCCAGTGAATGACCAAGTTCTTAGTTTGCTTTATGATCCAGAGCTAAATATACATTACAAACAGCCCAGCAACAGAAAGAGAAAGTGTTTCAGAGATGTGAGGCAAGCAGAGCTTTGTGAATGAGCAATTTGAAACAAATTCCACATTTACATCCAAAAGACAAATCACAAAATTCAGTAAGGCAATTTGTGAACTGCAGAAGGTGTGGAAATCTCCTGCTGTGACAGTCAGCCATTTATCAGTACTTAAGGAATTTCTTCACTACCTGTCATTATAATTTTAACCCTACAGCCCTCCACAAGTACAGAAAGGAAAGTGGCAGTTAGCTCTTGTACTTGGCAGGAAAACAGAAACAGTTGGATTAAATAGATCTGGCATTAAGAACGAGAAGCCAGTGGTTTCTCCTGAGTAGCCTCCTCAATCTGCTGACTTCAGAGAATGTGACATGGAGAGCAGACTATCAATTTCTGGATTTGGGGATACTTTGTGACAGAAAATACTATGGACAAGCCTTCCAGTCAAATTAATTTGCACTTTTGCATGCATGGTGCATTCAGCCTTTTGTTTACATTGATTCAAAACAGGCTAAACTCGATTTAAACAGAGGGCAGAGGGTTTTTAGGAATATAACTGTGGCGTTCACCCTTGTGGCCCCTGCTTATCCTTCTGTCACAAAGGCTCACATCGCGTTTTCCTCTTGGTGCCACCAGTGGATTACCTCAATCCACAATATATATGACGTTTGTCTGAACACTTGACTTGTGAACAGAAACAGAACTTATTTATTGAAGTGAAGCAGATTGAATAATAACAGAGGTTTCTCAGATAAACATTATACATAAGCAAATCATCCACAGTTCTCTCAGTACATACTTCTTTTCTCTTACTATATCATTACCACCTTCTCTACCTAATTTCCTAACCAACTCCATCCCTCTCGGTATCTGTTCCCTCTGACTAACCACCCCTATCTCTGACTCCTCCTTCTCCTGCCAAGCCTCATGTAGCTGCTGACTCCACCTCTCCAGTCCTCTTATAGGCTCATACAAATCAGCTCATGAATATGAATAGCATGAGTGACATGGGCGATCGTCACAATAACCATGTCCTGACTCAGTTTTGCCTTGCTATGCTCTCACTCCACAGCAAGCAGAGATGTTTGGGAGGTGGAGACACAGTGCTATATTGTGATTCCACTGAACTCACCAGGCAACACACCCTGCAATTTACTGGTTTTCAGTGTGTTTATCTGGATGGAACAGAACAGGGATTCTGTTGATGTAGCACTGATGAATGATCTCTTTGCTTAAGCCAGCCAAGCAAGTCGTAGAAGTAGCACAAAGGTCCCCTCTCATTGTTGTGCTGGGGGACCTAACAAACATACTGAGGCTACCTCATCAGAAATGGTTGAGGACATCCTGACCTCCATGATTACTATGGGTCTGTTCCATATATTTGTGCTGGGCGAAGTGACTGTGGTACAGAAGAACTGTCTTTATTGTCACGGACGGGTTTCTAACTGGTTGGTTTAGACTGACTAGAGCTCAAATGCTCTGCGGTAGTGAGGAGCACAGGAATTAAGATGGTCTGACCCAAGATTCAAATGGTTTTCAGTCAGCAATTCACAAACTTTGTGTGACCTTGGCAGACATTTTTCTTGAAGCCTTTATCAACCTGTTGATTGTAGAAACGATAAAGGCAGTGGACATGATTGCTTCCAGCCATCCTCACCCACAAGGTGGAACTAAGTAACCCTCTGGTTTACCAGGGATATGGTGGTGATGAAATGAGCTGGATGGTAGCTAAGGAAACAACGGTAAAAAAATAGAACGAGTAAAATAAAAGAATGTTTTAAGTTACATTCCAAAATACAGGAGTTTTCTACTCAGAGAAAGACTTCTTTATATATAAGAATTTACACAGCATAGAATGTATAGTAACAATGTGTGCTGGACTCTTGCTATCCTTGGCTCATAAAAAAACGGGACTGGACAAGAAGGTTAAGGGAGTGAAAAACCCCTCTCTATAACAAGTCATGGTTCCAACGTACCTAAAAGAGGCAGTGGAAGATCTCTGTTGAAAAAGCCCTCATGGCATTCGAATGCAATCAATAATTGCCAGCCAGTTTCCAATAGTCTTTTTTTGGGAAAGGTTCTAGAGGATACAGTAGTCTCCTGGCTCCAGCATTCTGAATTAGGATGCACCTACATTGGAAAGCTGAATCCCTTTTGCGACTGCATTTGGTTTAGGTCAGGGCCAGGGTCTCCAAACTACAGCCCGCGGCCACATCCAGCTCACCTTGCCTTTTTATCCGGCCCGGGCATAGGAAGAGGAGGGAAGGGGGACCCAAGCAATTCCCTATCCTCTGTTGTCTTTGCAAAGTGACATGGGAGATTGCTTGGGTCCCCCTTCCCTCCTCTTCCTATGCCTGGGTGGAAATAGGAAGAGAAGCCTGATATAAGCAATCCACACACACCCCACTATCTTTGCAAAGAGAATGGGGGTGGGGGATCACTTGGGTATTCCCTTCCTTCCTCCAGCCCTCAAAAATGTGTAATATATATGAAGTGGCCCTCATACTGAAAAGTTTGGAGACTCCTAGTTTAGGTAATCACACAAAATTGTTTTGGTGCCAGTGTCCACATTGGCCCCTCAATCCAATGCAGCTTGATCCTTACCCACAGCCCCGCTTCCTTTTGATACTGCCTTCCTGCAAATGGTCAGCCATCAAGTTGCTAGTATTGGTTAACGGGCTACATGGCAGTAGGGGAAAAGGGACAGTTTTCCAAAGTTCTCCATACATGTGCACAGGATGGGTGATTTAATTTTTTAATGATTTTTAAAATCTAAATACTGTAGTCAAAACAATCCAATTTAAAAAAATTAAATCAGGATTTTTAAAAATTTGATTTAATTCAAATCCACCCTACATGTATAAACATGCACACATATCAGTGTAGTCTAATGAAGTTTATCAGAGCTGTTTCAATTTTATACTGATGTCTAGCTTTCTTTTTTTTTGTCTGTATGATCTAGTGCCAAACTAATGTAGCAGTGCAGTGATAAGGTAATCTAGTAGTAGACTCAGTAGTTTGTTTTTTAAAACAAACAAACAAACAACACTTTGGGGCAACTAAGGAGAAAGAATGTGGGACAGTATTTATGCTGTCCCAAAACATTACAGTCCAAATTACTGTCACAAGAAAACCACCCGAAGTCATCCCTCCCAGTCCTTGGGTAAAAGGAAACAATCACAGAGGCAAAACACTTTTTAAATCACTGCAGTTAGAAAAAAGTAGAAGCCCCCAGTGGCACCACAAATAATTCTAGAATAGCAAAAGGAAAGGATGGGATAATTTGCATAGACCTTATCATTGTCTAATCACTGAAAAATACTTTGAATTCACATGTGCCACTTCCAGGAGCAAAGCAAAATATTTTTCAATGAAGTTGCAGACTGAGACGGATTCTCAAGATGCATTTCAATATGGATTCTGGCTAGAGATCGGATATTCATATTCGTCTCCTGGGGGAGACTAATACGAGTATCTCCACCACAGGTGGCGGGGCTGATTGGACCATCCCACCAGAACTGGCCCATCCAATTACCTTTTGTGGCATGGTGTCCTGGCCATCAAAGTTCACGCCATGCCAGTCTGGCTGGGGCTTCCCTGCTTCCCTGTGCTGCTGACCAATTTGGCAAGGAGGTGGGACGACCAGCCTCCCCATTCAGCTGTTGAGTGGTCAGCAGTGCAGTGAGGTATAAAAGCCTCAGCCAGGCTACTTCTACAATTGGTCTGGTGCAAATGATGATGGGCCACACACACCGCACCGCAAGCAGTAAGTGGATGGCCCAGTTCTGTGGGGAGAGTTCAACTGGCCCAGCCACCTGTGGTGGCAATATTTATGTTGACCTCCCCTAGGAGATGAATACAAATAGCACATCTCTAATTCAGGCTTGGTTACAGAGAAGGCTTTGATCACCTGTGTAGCTCACAGGAGAAAACATGTGGGAATTTTTTGAATCTGTGGATAGAGCCCCCAGAAATCTGTAGGATTTCCCTCAGTCAGATTTCTGGAGATTTTAATCAAGAAATCAAAATCCTGACAGAGGTTTTCAAGTTCTTAAGCTATTGACATTAGTCAGCCATTTTCATCCTGTGAAGGTGACAGGTGAAATTGGTGGACAGGACTAATGTCTGTAGAAATTGCAAGAGACTGTGCTTGTCATAGTCTCTGCCCATTAGGTTCCACACAAGAAGCCTCTCCAAAAAGACAAACACACACACACACACACACAAAGATCCAGGAATTGGGTAGGGTCAGTGTGGCCTCTTTGGTTCTGCTGGACCTCATGCCATTTTTCAATACAATCAACCATAATATCATTCTGGGCCACCTAAGATGAGATTTGGAGGCAATGACATTGTTCTTTCCTAAAAGGACACACTCAGAAAGTGATGCTGGGAGATTTCTGTTTGACATGGGTCTGTGAAGTCTGTTGTCCTCTGGGACATTCAACATTTACATAAAATTGCTGGGAGAGTCTATCCAGAGATTTTTAGTTTTGTGCTATTGGTATATTGATGATATCCTACTCTATGTTTTTCCCTTGTCATCTGAAACTGAAAAAGCTGATTTGATTCTAAATTAGTGCTCAGTGACAATAATGGGCTGGATGAGAGCAAAGACTATGAAACACCCCGTCCAACTGGCCTCCTTTCTGTCATGGTAGATTTGATTTGAATCAAAGTAATTTAAATCACGATTAATTTTTTAAAGTCAGATTTTTATGGTTTGAATAAAAACTGATTTTTGATTTAAATTGTGATTTAAATCAATTTGATTTTTTTAAAAAAAATATTTTTATCCATCCTGCTTTCTGATGACTTTTGGCCAGCACTCAGAAATCACAGGCCTTTGACAACTGATTACTGGGGGGGGGGGGGAATCACCTAGCAAAGTGCTGTGTTGTTAAATGCTATTATTTCTAACTGAGATATTTTTAAATAGTTTCTAATTCATGTTTCAATTGGATAACTAAATTCCAATATCTATAATATATTTTTTTCAACTGTATTTCCCCCCCCCTCCAATTACCTATATGCTTCCTGGGGTCCCATTTTTTTAGGAGAAAGTAAGAACACAAATCAAATCAATACATAAAATATGTGTAAACCTGAGTTCTAGCACTGAAATGAGGAATTACATTGTGACTTCCAGCAATGCTTGTAATAACCATTAATCAGCACAGATAGTGCAGGTGTGATTTTTTTCAAAGAGTCCAAATAATGAATCCAAGTGAATTAATGATTAATGATTGGAACAACGAATCCAGGTTCCTCTATAGCAAGCCATGTTTTAAACACAGAGCTTGGGGAATGAACATTTTGGACTAGGCATTCAAGTATCCCCAACCAACTTTACCCACACTCTTCAAACATGTTTATTGTAAAAGAAAACAAGAAATATTGTTTATACACAGATAACCATAAGTTAGTCTAATGCTCAATGTTATAAATCTCCTGGTTTCTTGCCCACATAAACCTTTCAAAATATTCTGTCAAAGTATTAGATGTACTACTCAGGTGATTGATGTCCAGTTTAAAACACATACAGCAGTTGGGATTACAATAAAGGGCTTGTTTTCAGCATGAACTGGCACAAGAGGACATTCCTGTCAATAGCTCAAGTACAGAGATCATGTTGGGACAGAGAAGGGTGGAAGTGGTTAAAGATGGCATGCTCATGTGCGTACAATCTGCTTATTCTATTAGCTTTATAACAGATACTTGTCACAGCCTAGGTTCATTAAGCACAATGAAAGAGACTATGAGAATAGTACTTTTGTGGCAAACGCTTTTCTTTCTACTGTTCACCAACAAAGCATGACATTTTTATAAATGAAAATATTATTTTAAAAAACAAGAATAGCATTGGTTTTAATTTCTGCTTTTCACCAACCAAGACTCTCAAAGCACCTTATAATATAAATTATAAATAATTATAAATAAAATAACAAAAAGCATGAACAACATATAGTAATTTTTTTAAGTAAGAACAATTAACAACAGAGAGGCTACAAGCAGAACCCTATATAGTAATAATAGTTTCATATGTCCAAGTGTTAGCCCTTAGGTTGCCAAAATCATATAAGGATCAAAACTGGAGTCTTAGTAGCCTCTCTGATTTGCAGAAATACAACAAACTTTAAAAGAGGGGAAAACTAAAGGACTCAACAGCCTAACAAGTGACAGAGCACACTTAGTTGCCAAAGAACAAAGGGTTTGTTGGGGCAAGGTCCAGAACGGAGGATCCTAGAGAAAGATTAAGTGGAACCCTCAAAAGGTGCACTTCATGCTACAACATTTTGTTGCAACTTCCATTAAATTTAACACTCAAAATATGTAGTAGGAAAGCCATATTTTCCATTCAAGCAAGGAATCTCCTCAGGCATCTTCTCCCCACTTTTGATATATCTCTTCCACCTTTAAATGAAATACACGCAGAATGGGAAATTATGGGGGAGGGGAGCAGGGAGAGTAAAGACAGAATGGTTCTCTCATTTTAATTCAGAGGGAAATTAGCTTTAGGCCATTACTGTGAATGCTTCTCTGGCCCATTTTTTTAAAAAATCATCAGTACAATGGAGCACTGAGCATTAATAGTGCTCACGGCTGAATGAAGAGACCTATTTTTACATTCCACAGACAGCCAGTTTTATTGTCCACAGCCCCCCCCCCTTTTTGCCACATGGGCAATCCCCAGCAACCTTCAAACAAAGAATGCTAGTACTGTTGGTGTTGCTATTGTCATCATAGAACTCACCAGATAGGTAAAATACTCATTTGGGGCTAAAATGAGATTTATAGTTCAAAGCCAATGCTGCCATGAGTGATAAGAGCTGCAGTCAAATACATCCAAGAGGCATCAGGTTGAGGAAACCTGAATTAGTTCTTTCAAAGGTGATCTGTGCGTACTAGCTCTTTGGACAGGGAAAAGCAGGTTCAGCTATGTAACAATCCCAAGTGCACAGTGATGACAAAGAAGAAACACTAAACAACAAACTTGCTCTACCAAAAAATTAAAAAGAAGGAAAAGAGGAGTTCTGTAAAGCTCTAAATGCAATACAAAAGATTGTACTGTCCCACTGCTCCACCTAGGTAAAACCTCTGAAAGCATCCTAGCAGATGAAATTACAAAAGCTATCTAATACAAAAGAATTTATAAGCAGCCTGGGAATTTAAAGATATGGGTGGCATATAATTGTCATATGAAGTACAAGACTGATCTGGTACAATGTTCCCTCTCTAAGCTGTGTTTGCACATGCAAGTCCAGAGCTCTATTGGGGCGGCATACAGGCAGATGGCTTGTTTACTTCCTGTTTCGAATGCAGTCCCATCCACCCCCACATGCATGGAGTGAGGAAAATTAGAGGGAATATTAGCCTGGTGGTTGCGAAGGAAAATAACAGTAGATAACAGTACATTGTTACATTTGGAAACCTTGACTGATACTCAGTCCATTTATATGGGTGTCCATCATGTGTATACATTTTATCTCATCTATTTACCTGACTGAGTGTTTTCTGGCCATATTACAAGTGGCCAAATTTTGTGCAGCTGACATAGCTTGCCACAGTTCTCTGATGACACAGTGATTTTTTTTTCTGTTTTGGATAATTGTGACATGAATTTTACATACTATGTGGATGTGGTGTATGGCATAATATACATTACATATTGTTTTGTTTTGTACTGTATATGTTCGGTGCCGGGTTTTGACCCTAATAAACTCTTATTTCATTTCATTCTCTTCTGCTGATGTGGTTGTTACTCTTGTTGTCTCAGCTGCAACAACTCTACCTTGGATGACCTTTCTAAGTGCCTAGGCTTGTAATGGAGTCTGGCCTCCTGATGGCAATGGTTAACTGAGACAATCAAACCCTTTAAGGTGAGCAACCAAGAAGGGATAAAAGGTATCACATGCTCCTGCATTTGATTTGTTTCCACAACCCTATGGCCTTTTCCTGATTTATCCAAGAAGGGGTGAGTGAAAATTGGTGGAAGAAACGTCAATAATTTAAGATATGCAGATAACATTATCCTACTGGCAAAAGCAGCAATAAATTGTAATAACTTCTGATGAAACTGAAAGAAGAAAGTGACAAACCTAGATGGCATATGAAGATAAAAATCATGATTAAGGAACTATGCAACTTGGTCATGAAGAAATTGGGATGTTAAAGATTTTGTACACCTTGGTACAATCATTAATCCTAATGGAGGCTGCAGCCAAAAAAATAAGAAGACTGAGACTCGGAAGCAGCAATGAAGGAATTCAAAAAGGTCATCAAGTGTAAGAATATGTCACTGGAGAGCAAGACCAAGGTCCTCCACATTATTGCATTCTTGATCACCATGTATGGGTGTGAAAGTTGGACAGTAAAGAAAGCTGATGGGAAATACTGATTCTTTTGAAATATGGAGCTGGAGGAGAGCTTTGTAGACACCCTGTACATGGGTCCAAGAGCAGATCAAGTCTAAACAATTTCTGGAGGCAAACATGATGAAACTGAGGCTGTCCTACTTCAGACATATCATGAAAAGGCAATATTCTCTAGAAAAGACAATCATGCTAGGAAAGGTTGAAGGCAGCAGGAAAAGAGGAAGACCAAATATGAGATGGATTGACTCCCTAAATGAAACCACAGGCTTGAGTTTACAAGCAGGGCTTTTGAGGACAGGTCATCTTGGAGCTCCTTACTTCTTAGGGTCATCATAGGTTGGGGTCGACCTGATAGCGCATAACAACAAATGTGACTTGGCCAAGACCCTTCTGGGATCTTGGCTTGGAATGTATCTAAATTCAAGCCTCCTTTTCCCAATTCCTACATATATTATATTGATTTCAGTACAAAGGGTATTTCATCTGCTAATTCAGAAATCCAAATACATTGCACTGAAGGCAATAGTTGGTCTTCTTTTAAATACCACTGATTATAAGCTAGCATTGCTGCTATTTGTAAATTCCTTCAAAGTATCTCACTTTATACCAACATGCATACTACATACTAAAACCATGGAGGCCTCATTTTTGGTACAGATGTACAGTACTGTACAGTATTGCTAATCATCCTTTGTAATAACCTTGAGGGATAAAAATCAAGGAACACTTGTTTCTTCACGAAATGCAGGCTTGTGGACAAATGCTCGTAATTTTACATGGACCTGTTAGCTATTTTTCATTTATTACACTGAAGCTGTCACAGCCTAGAAATAGACAAGAATATTTAAACAATCTAAAGAAACTATGATAGACGCATATAATGAAGACTGATGTAACATTTTAAGATGTGTATTCGAGCTGCTTTCACACACTTAAAATACTGATCTGTCTTCACCATTAGTTTCTAGTAGTTTACACAACCCTTGTTTTTGGCACACTATCTGTGGCCATACAGGGTGTGAAGGTTTTGAATATCACAAGAACCCTGGAAACCTTTGAATGCAGAAGATAGTGGAATAAGCACAGGCAACAATGCATGTGTCACAACATTATTCAGCTCTCTGAAAGAGGTATTGTCTCCACACACAATAGACAATGCATGTTAGAATGGCCACATTTTAGTCTTACTTGGAAGAGTGGGTAAACCACTTTGCTCTTGTCAAGAGCAACTAATTAATATTAAAAAATTATGAATAAGACATTGGGTTGGATTCAGACCTTCTTGTACTTAAAAGTAGATGCAGAAAACTCAATGGGTTAATCACTGATTTCAGGGAACCCATTATATGGATACAAGTCATAGTTAGTATCTTATAGCAGATTTCTTTTACTGGATTACTGATTATTAATTTACCAGGTACTACCCTGTTTCCCTGAAAATAAAACCTAACCTGAAAATAAGCCCTAATATGATTTTTCAGGATGCTTGTAATATAAACCCTACCCCAAAAATAAGGCCCAGTTAAATGAAACCTACATCCTCCACCATTGTGCAGCATTGTGCAACAACTAGAAGATGACATACAGTAACTGTAAAATAAAACATCCCCTGAAAATAAGCCCTAATGCATTTCTGGGGCAAAAATTAATATAAGACCGTGTCTTATTTTCGGGGAAACATGGTAAGAATTATTTTTTTTCCAAAAATACTGATGATCAAATCATACAAGTGGCTAAAATAGATCTCAGGTTCACTAGGGTGATAAAACTTGGATTCAGGTTGAACTATTTCAAATCAGAAGTGACAGAGAGAAAGGGGGGGAGGGGGAGAGAAGGGTTCTCCCTGACATCTACAGCAGCAGCTTTCCATGGCATAATCCCTCTCTTGTAATCTCAAATGGTATAGTCTATTTAATGGTACAGACTTCTCACCTCAATGAAACTAGGTCAATATGTAACAAGCAGAATAGGGAATTGTCATTACATCAATATTTAAAACATAGTGCTTAATAGGAGGTTGATTTTACCAGACCTTAATCCCAGGATATTTGTTCCAGTGCCCCAACACTGCACTGAGACGTGAAATACAAAAATGACAATGTATCTGAGCATGTTCAGAGTGGCTGCCTCTAAACCTTGAATAGCCAACTACCCTTCTTAACTGAAGAAAAGCTAGCTTGTTACCAGAAAATTTACTATTTCCTATTTGAAGGTAATTATTAGATAAATAAAACAAAATATTAAACCCAAGTGCCCAAGTATTTCTCCAATCATCCTAGTTCCTTTTCACTCACTGATCAAAACACTGGAACACAGCAGCTAATACAAATCTCACTGAGCAAAGAGATCTCTTATGAACTGCACACTTTCCCTTACACATGAATAAACAGGAGAGCCAGCGATGACAGCTGAAAATTTGGGGCAATGCCTTAGTCACATCGGAGAGATCTTACCTATTCACCCTGCAGGGGATATGAATTCCATGACTGTGCTTTCAGTCTTAGAATTTAAGCACTGCTTTAGCATAAGCATTCCCTGTTGATATCAATCCTCAAGCTACCCTACAACAGACTCTCTAACTGAAGCAATGAACTAGAGGAAAAATGAATGAATTGGTTGAGGTTTGCAACCCAGATCACGTGCCGCACAACGAGATCAGCAGCACACAGAGGAAACATGTAAACATTGCGCTCTCTTGCTCGTGCTTGCTCTCTCTGGCTGGAATGAAACCAGCAAGTGAAACTAAAGTAATCCAGAGTGAATAACCTGCAATTCACTTCCTCTCTCCAAGGAGAAGCTGTTGCAGTTATTCAAAATTGAGAAATAAAATGCTGGGGGATGGGGTTGATAAGGGAACCTCACTGAAGGATCCAGCTGTCAGTTGTTCCCAAATGGATTCCATCTTGATAAACAAGACAAGAAGCAGCTGCAGAATGGTTCCCAGCTGCTGCCACCCAGCTATGGCCTGACAGCCCCTGCAGATGCCAAACAGCTTCTCAAAATCCTTTTTCTTTGACAGCTGAGAGAAAAGACACACAACACAATTAAAGGGGAAAGAGGAGGAAGTCTTCACTTATTTTGGCACAGGTACGGCATCGTTGCCCGTTGCAAGAAATATTACATAATGCTGAAACGTCTGAAATCCCATAGAAATTTTGAAGGCACAACTACACAGAATCTGCCATTGGGTCTCAATCCTCCATTTTTTTAAAAAAAGAGGCAGGATAGAAATAAAACAAAACAAACAAATTAACTCTTGAGCCCTCAAAAGTCTGCCTTTAAAACAGTCCCACAAAAATGAATTCTATTCTTAAAGGTGCCATATTGCCCTGTTCTTTTGCTGCAACAGAGTTGCAGCTACTTGCAAATCAATTATAGAGGTAATTACTACTGCTGTGCACATTTAGCATCTTCTAATGCCACAAACTTTATGCAGGTGGATCTGTTTACTTGATGGTATGGTAAGGACAGAAGAAAATCTAGAAATGTAGTCACCAAAAGTCATTAAAGCCTCATAAAAAAAGGCATGTGGGGGCACAGACAGATACTTCTAATAGGAGTGTGGCAAAAACGAGTGCCATTTGTACATGCAATTCCAAAGACCCTCTGGTCTGCTGTCTGTTTTTAGTGGATCTGCTGCTTCTATATTCCTGGTGCTGCAATTCTGCAGGAAGTGCCTTGTGCAAAAGGCCAAGTGACTTGGTACAGATCTATAAACATCACACTAAAAAGCCAAAACGAGCAGAATATTCAGACTTGGGTAGAGACACACAGGGGAAAGACAATTCCGTTGAGATGAGGGACACTTTCTTCACGGCCAGAGTCCAATGACAGCGGCTTATTTACACTCGCATCGCCATTTTTTTGTTTTGGCACGTTGTGGTCACGACGATGCTATGACAGAAATAAACACGAACACGCGCGCTCCTGGCAGCCACAGCTTTCGATTAATCAAAACTCCCACCGGCTACCCTAAAATAAAACATTGCCTCTGCTACGCCGGCTGACTCCCCACCGAAACCACTGGCATACAACTGGAGGGCTTCCAAGGGCAGCTGGGCTGGGGGGGGTTCCCCAATGCTAACAGCCCCTTCCCCTCGCGCTGACATTTGCGCGCGCGGAATTGCCAGGCGCGCCCCTGGCTTACCTCCACGTCCTCCAGTCAGAGAGAAAAAAGGCTTCAGGATGGCTTCAGGTCCTGCCCTCTCCGCCGCCAGGCTCGCCGTCCCACTTCTTTACCCCCTACGAGGTCGCCCGAGCCCAGCAGCCAGAAAAAACGCCAAGCCCCGCAGCAGCTGCAAATCCAGGCAGTTCAACCCAGCTCAAAGGCAACGAGGCAGCCCCGCCCTGCCCGCCTGGCATTGGTGAAGGGCCGGCGGTGGTGCCCGCCCACCCGGCTCCGCTCACCTCCCAAGGCGCTTGGGCCGGCGAGCGGGGCTCCTCCCTGCGAGGCTGGCGTCGCGCAAATGCTGAGGGAGGCCGCCGCCGCCGCTGCTGCCTTACATGGCCGGCTGCGCGCCCTGCTTTTCCCTGCTTTCTCCCACGGGTGGGGGCTCCACTTTCGGCGGTAGGAAGGGGGGCAGCAGGTGCCAGGGCAGGTAAGGCACGGAGGGGGGGGCGCTCAGCTCCCACTGCCTCAGGAAACACCTCCTGAGTGGAAGACAGTGCCCTCTCAATAGTTTAAAATATGTTTAAAAAATTATCTCACGGGTTTTCAGTAATCATATTCGCGCGCGCGCACACACATACACACACGTGTATATGCATATATATCAGCATCTTTCCCATAAATGCAACTCTTACATGGACTCCAGCAGGGAAATATCTCGAAAGCGTCTGAACAAAATTGTTGCAGAGAAATTACCTCTGAATAGCTGCTGGGCTTCCTGTTCTTGCCCTCTTGGTAAATGTTCATTCCAAACAAGATTATTTCTTACCCTGCCCTTAAGCGGTTGCCCAGGTGCTGGTAGACAGAGGCTCCCCGATAGTAACAAATATTTGGTCGTCCTTTAAGGTAGTGTAAGAAGGGTATATAGAGCTATACTCTTCTAAAAAGGA
Source organism: Pogona vitticeps (assembly GCF_051106095.1). NCBI lineage: Eukaryota > Metazoa > Chordata > Lepidosauria > Squamata > Agamidae > Pogona > Pogona vitticeps. The sequence goes on along the minus strand of NC_135788.1, from coordinate 76,818,727 downwards.
AGCCGGGCATACTTAGCTCCTGGACATCCCCCCCAAAGTGGTCCTTTAGCGATATCTTTACGACCAAGGCCGCAAAAGCACAAAAATCTGGGCAAGTTTCAAATCTGTTTGGCAGGCAGAGAAACTTGGAAGGCTAATGATTTGATTTTTAAATTGTATGATCTGCTAATTGCTTTAAAATGCAATGGAGGCAAAGTATCTAATCTTTTATATACGTGGTTGGTCAGGTACTTGATTTCACACTGGAGGCTCCTTATGTTTGCTGGTATCCGGGGGAAAAAACACAACAAAAGCAAACTTTGATTTTCCATTTTGGTAATACAAACATTCCACTTTTATTGCCATTATAGTTAGGTGATTAATAAAGGTGGCAACTGGATATTTTTTTAAAAAAACTATTTGTATTGTAGAAGTCTAGTGCTCTTTACTGATGTAGTATTTCCACACACAAGATTGATCTTTAGTAGTCCAGGCAAAGGGAAGTGCCTCACCATCAAATTTCATGGAGAGATGCTATTCTGCTCCAGTTCTAAGCTGGTTGTACCTTTAAGATAGCAATTTATGTGCCCCATCTTTTATGAAGAGGAGTGCCAGAGAGTTCGCAAAATGAAACCAGGAGCTATGTGTGGGCTGTGGGCAATGAAAGGCAAATCTCTGAACAAGAAATAGAAACAAAAGGCATTTTTTTAATGAGTCTACTGAGCAGAGGTCATGGGTGTTGTGCAGAGAGTGCAGTATATACAACTATATGTGCAGTTCCCAGGGTTGTTGGAGATTGTGTGTATTTCTCAAAGAATGTACAACCGTCACATCTCCTTTGTGTGTTTTGTTACGCTGATCAGGCATTTTGACCAAGGGATATATAAAATGTTGTCAAAAGATACATATTTCTCAATGATTCTTGGAGATCATATCTGCGATTAGCAAATGGGCATGAGATTATTTATATATTAATTAATTATTTATTGTATTTATATCCCACCCATTTAGTCAATTGACCACTCTGGGCGGCTAAGAACACATAAAAAGAAAACAATTCAAAATATAACAATATACGGCATCAGTAATCAATTGTTCAAGATGGAAAAAAGACAAAATAAATCAAATAGTGGCTGGAGGGAAGGCCTGCTTAAACAGCCAGGTTTTCAATTGGCTTTTGAAAATGCCCAGCGAAGGGGCCATGCAGATCTCAGTGGGGATCCAAGAAAGCCCTGTTTCTTGTTTTTTTCCTTCTGGGCCTCCCTCGGCATTAGGCTCCTCAACCTCACCTCCTGGCTGTGGAAACAAAGGTAGGGAATTCAATTCCCCACTGTGGCTCCTTGAAATGAGCCATAGAGACACTTCCAGTTCCACAGTACTAAGATGAAGAAGAAGATATTCTTCCATAAAATATGAGGGATGTGCATTATGACTGGCTGTTATGCACATTTGATGTTGACTCAATTCACACTTAACATATACAGTGGTGCCTCGCTTAACGACGACAATCCGTTCCAGGAAAATTGCCGTTAAGTGAAAACATAAAGCAAAAATAAAAAGCCCATTGAAATGCATTGAAAACCTTTCAATGCGTTCCAATGGGCTTAAAACTCACCGTCCAGCGAAGATCCTCCATAGGGCGGCCATTTTCGCTGCCTGTATAGCGAGGAATCCATCCCTAAACACAGCGGGGAGCCATTTTAATTCCCCGGCGGCCATTTTGAAACCGCCGATCAGCTGTTGAAAAATCATCGTTTTGTGAAGAATCAGTTCCTGAAGCAGGGAACCAATCATCGCAAAGCGAAATCTCCCTATTCAGACCATCGTTTTGCGATCGCAATTGCAATTGCGAAAAGTTCATCGTGAAGCGGATTTGTCGTAATGCAGGGCAATCGTAAAGCGAGGCACCACTGTACACAAATATGGAGCTGGGGAAGCAACGAAGACAGGCTTCCTGCCTTGCTTAGGTTCTGGTGAGTGGCCTAGTGGTTTTATTGTGTATAGCCTATGGTTTCAAAAACTGGATTTTAAAATTATTTTTAAACTATTTCTAAAGAACGTTTTTGTACTATATTCTACATTACTTTTGGAGTTCTGGTGGCAGAAAAGTGTTTCACAGTACCTTTTGATGAATTATGAAATAGTTTGGCCCTTGGTCCCTGACTTTGGAGGCATGTTCGTATAATGCTTAAAATCCAGTCTTGTATTCTTCCATCTATAATTTGAAAGTAGTAATCAACAATACCCTGAATGTGCATGCTATTTAAAATATCCAATCGCACATTCACAAGGTTGACCAAGACTCTAATGTACTTCCCTCTATATCTCACGTGTAACAACACCCTTACAGTATTGCCCAACTCTTAATTGTAGTATGGCAGATGTCATTCAAACTCCATAGTTGTATTTAAATTTTGTTCAAGAGATTTCAACGCAATTGACAAAGGCCTTTCTAAGGTAACATCATCTGGCATCTATTTAAAAGAAATAAATAATGTCAGAAATTCAAAGGGAAGAATTCTTAGCTAGGTTAAACACAGTGGCAACTGTGTTGCCATAGATTCATGATAAAGGTCCCACAGAAATCAGTGAAATCTAATCACAATTCTGTCTCAGCCCATTTACTTCTAATTGGGTTTGAGGTCAGTTTAGGCAATTAACAGATTAAAGTAACAAAGATTTCCCTGAATCTTCAGCTTGCAAATAGAAGACAAGAATTTGCATGTATGACTGCTTCCTCATTAGAAAAAAAAATCTTAAAAAATATATAGAGGCAAATATAACAGGCAAAAAGACAGACTATGACATTTTTCCTGGCATGGTAATTTGTTCATAAGTATCTGCTTCTTTAAATGTTCATTAAAATTGTGCTATTTTTAAAGTGTACTTTTGTAAAACAAATTAATAACATAATTAATAAGCACAATCATTGTCATATGGGGCTTTTAAAAATGTCTAGTACGCCTATTCAAGCAAATGTCTTTTGGAGGCATAAGCGCACACGTGCAGACATTCATCTTCCCACCAAATTTCTGATCACATTCACATGTGTATGGGCATTCCCTTCCAATCACCATTGCCTCGCCCATCAAAACTTCTCTCCTGTCTTAGCAGTGGCTTCAGAGTCCAGTTGCAGGAAGAATTAATTAAAAATGGACTGAGAGTGTCATTTGTAGGAGATCCTAAGTGGTGAAGCAACTCAGTGACTTGCTAGTTCTTCAACAACAACTATTGTTGTCATTTATCATTGTTGTCGTTATCATTGCAGAACTGCAGAGCTGTCCTCTGCATTTGTAACTGTACGGGGGGAAAATGCTGTTCCTTGCATGATATCTAGTTTTACACGAAGGCTCTCTATTGCTCATGGCCTCTTTAGTTTGTTTGCTTTCAGAGTTTCATCTTCTGTTACACCAGAATGGTATTGCTTCCGAGTCGGTCTGAATAACAAAGATGTTTCTAGAATAAACCAAGCCATTAATTCTATCTTTAGCTGAGAGGAGGTTTCTTATATGAGATAACCAGGCACACAACAGTGCAAGCTAACATTGCTTCATAGCACAGTTATTTAGTACCTCTCCAAAAGAGCTGGGTTTTTAAAGACATTTTTGAGGACATTTTTGGAAATGGTGATTTAAAGAACGAGCAAAAATGTTTTACATTGTATCACCGTTTGGCAAATGCACTTACTAAGGGTGGTATACTGGCTGTTGTGAAGGAAGCATATGAGTCATGAACAGAAGAGTGTTCAAAGGCACCTGAGGGCAGATATGTCCTGCCAGTCATGCTACCTAATCCATGTTTCATCTTGATGTACCCACTCAGACAAAGATTCCTGATTGGAAAGTAGGGAAGTTCATTCTATTGCTGCAGCAGATTGGCTAAGGAGCATGTGTTTCCACACTCCTTGCAACACGTGTGTAAAAGGCTCCATATTAATTATGGTTGGCTTACAAATAATGCTCATAGGTGACAAAACAGATCTGAAGCTGACCCAAAAGCAAGATCATCAACTGCTTCTTTTTCATATTAAGTGTGAAAAAGTTAGATAAGACATTTATATAGAAATTACCTTTCATTTGCTAAAATCTAGCCACAAAATCAACAGATAAAGAAAAAGTCTTCACAGTTCTTTCATGTTTTTTAGATGGGATTAGTTAATTTTTGGTGGCTTTTTAGAAATCATATAAATACAAGCTTTTGACCTGTGGTCAAAACAGAACCCATCATAAGTCAGCACTTAAACCGTGCAGTATTTATCTTTTAGTGTTAGTCATTTCCCACGCTCTGTAAACATAAAAAAGCTTTAAAAGTCACAGTTATACTGCAAAATAAGTGAAGTCAATCCTTTGTTAACTTATGGTGGTAAAGTCATACATTTGGGAAATGGAATTAATTACTTAGTGGGTGATTTCTATCTAATTTCCAAGCTTTAGGAAGTAGAGTGCGGGCCCCACACACATGTGCGGTCACACATGCCTAAATCTAGATCCAGCTCTTGTTCGTAGTCTCAAGGTGAGTTTAAATGAGTAGAAAAATAGGAAAACAAACAATGGGAATTACAATAAATATGTCTGGGATCAAGCCATGAGCATAGTTTCAGAATCGGCCCTGGAGGGCACACCCTAAATGTGTAATGGCCCCAATTCCCTCTCTCAGCGCCACACTGTGCTTTCCACTTCTGCCCTGGATCCCTAGCCCTCCACCACTATTCCTGCCAAAATTGATTATAGCTCAGGGCACTCAGTCTGTTCTCTCCACTCCACAGATTCAGGCTGCTGAGAGGAAGACAGCTTTTATAGTGTTCCCACCCTGACCATCCACAGCAACAATGTCTCTTTGTTGCTGGGCAATCATTTGTATGTCTGGGGCATGCTTATGACATCACTTGTGAGCCCTGTAGCAGTAGCCTGCTCTGCCCGAGTCTTTCCAATTGCTGACACCAGACAGGGGATGAATGCTGTAATTCCCAGCGATCCACTCCACCCACACAAATCTGAGTGAGTTGCCTGCCTACAATATTTCTGTGGTAATAGACTAGTGAGAGATCTGGGTTCAGATTCACGCAGCCTCAAAAACTCACTGGGATAGTAATAGTGAAGCATTCCTTAAACATCTCATATACCTCAAAAACCTAGTTAGGGTCATAAAAAGTTGAAAGCAATTTGATAGCACATAACAATAGTCTGGAGGCTATTTACAAGTTAGATCATTGCCAAGGCATAGGGAATAAGCTGTTTCTGCCCCATCCCCCACCAAGTGCCCTCAAACCAGGATTAGAATTTCCCAAGAATTCATGCCTTTCATTATAACTAACACTATGTATAAAAGGATCACTCTGAGAGCACTTTCAGGTAGATAAAGAAAAGTACATTTTATTCACAATTTGTAGTCTTCATATATTCAAAGTTTAAAGAAGAAGAAAAGAAATAAGAAAGGAGTAAGAGATGGATCTCTCAGACCATGGAGCACAGAGAGGGACAGGCATGCATGCAAGCAAGCAAACAAGCTGCAGCAGCTGATTAACAGGGGCAGGAAACACTTATCAAGGAGAGGAAGAGGAGAGGGCTTGTCTCAAATTTTAAAAGGTGGAGGAAAAAAAACCTTTGTTAATTGTTTAGTGCTGAAAGATAGTCACCTTAGCCAAAGGAAGGTACCTCCCACCTATTGTCGTTTATTCGTGTCCAACTCTTCATGACCCCATGGACCAGAGCACGCCAGGCCCTCCTATCTTCCACTGCCTCCCGGAGTTGGGTCAAATTCATTCTGGTAGCTTCGATGACAGTGTCCAACTTCCTACCTATTGCTAAACAACATGTGAGACTGTTAATTTTCCAATAATTTGAAGCAGGGATACCCAAAGTGATTTTGTGGACAGAGTGATGGACTCAGGAGGCCTGAGTTCAAATCTCTACTCACCCATGGAAACTCATAGGGAGTGTGGTACTGGTAAAGCCATTCCTTAAATATCTCACTTACTTTGAAAGCCTCTTAGGGTTGCTATAAGTTGTTTCCAACTTATTGATGCATAACAACGGTAATTTGAAGGAGGACTTGGTATCCCCAGAGCTCTGGGGGCTGTACACATCCATCTCTGGCCCATGGAAGGCGGCATCTTCTCCTACAACTCCACGTCACTTTTCCCCCCAAGAATTTTATTTTATTTTTATTTTTACTAAAAAGACTCCTTGTACCTTCTAGTATTAATTTTTTTTAGAAAAATGTAAAACAAATTAGGGGGATGATGTACTGGAGCCCTTCAAGACATAGCAGAATCATTTTTCACATTGCATAAGGGGACTTTTTGAGTAAAAATATTCTGATTTTTGTTTCAAATTTGAGCCTGGGGTAAAATTTCAAAAAGTGAAACTACATTGTGGAGGGAAGTAGAGGATTTAATCCATCTCTAGAATTCATTGGGAATGTTGGAAAACAACAGCCTCCTTTGCCAAATGAAGCTTGGAAATAATTTGGTCTAAATTTTCTTCAGCTCTATTTTAGATACTATAAATCTGGATTCAACTGACTTTTTTTTTAACCTGGTGTAACATCTAAATTTGATCTCCAGTTTTATTTATTTATTTTATTTTATTAATTAATTAAATTTATATCCTGCCCCTCTAGACCAGGTCTACTCGGGGCAGCTTACAGCATAAAATAAGACAATATAAAATATAGATAATCATAAAAATACAATTGGTATATTAGTTAATACAATTAATTTAGGAAATAATTGCCAATAGGATAAGATGGGAAAAATAAAAATAAAAGACTTAGCTGACTTTGCTGATATTAAGAATGCCCTGCAATTTTGCATGTTTCTGCTTAACGCTGTCCCAGCAGTCAGTTTGCTTTGACCAAGTCCTGAACAGATCTCAAGGGGCTACATCAAGCCTTTTGTCCATAGAATGGAGGGCAACCCAACCAGCAATTATGTAGAGTGATACCTTAATAACTCTCTTCTTGAATCTGAAATCTCAGTCCTATAAATTGATCTCCCTATGGATACTTTATGTGCCAGATTTTTAGATACTTTTTAAAATTCTGTCCTCCATATTGTATAATCCAACTCCTTAAGAGTTCTAGAAAACTCAAAGGATCGCGACATTTGTGCAGTTTTAGAGACTTGACATTAATACACATCTCTGAATATTAAGGCTTCATGACTTTACTACAGTTAACTAAATTAATTTATTATCCCCCCCCATCATTACCTACATTTCATGATTTAACTACATTTCTAGTATCTTCGTTACTTAGAATAAGTAATCAAGAGAGAATGATAATTTAATTCAGTAACAATAGGTGAATTCATAATATAGAATTAAAATACAAAAGAGTTACAAAGCTTGAGGAAAGGTGAAACTGGAAACATTAGATTATAGTGTCCTGGGTGGTTCCTTGAAACCTAATAGGAAAGAATCAGCAGAAGTTGTTATATTTACAATAGATTTGCTGATATTAATGGGACTTAAGTTAATCATTATGAAATTAAGTCCTGTTGATTTGAATGGGAGTAGTCTGAGCTTTACCTAATTGAAAATAAGTTTATTGGTTCATGAAGTTATTTGTTTTCATTTTAAGGCTGAAGTTAGAAACATGGACAAATAGGTATCCACCCTTCCTGAGATGGAAGAGGAAACAGAACAAAACAAAATCCCTACATAAGACAAAGCATCTTTCCTGATGGTGTCAGGGATAAAAATAATATTTTTTAGTAATATGGACTAAGGTCTGTTATGAGGATATGTAGGAGACTGAGAACAATTAGGGTATTAACATCAATATCCTTCTATGACATCAAGAAATACATTAACATAGTTCAGCAGACAGACTCTGTCCTGCCATAACCTGGGAAAACAGAACTGTACCACAACAACATCTAAGGCGGAGAAATACAGTCAACCCTCAACTTACGAACCTCTGGTCCGGAGGTCTAAGCCAATTCCTGGAATCTCCTCCTCAGTTCTTCAAAAGATCCTAGGGATCTCCTATGCTGTTATTGCTGGTCACAGATAATAAGGAGGATTCTTTGAGCTATGTTTTGCCCATTTAATGTACTCTCCAATGGAAGAAAACATGATACAGGCACAGCTATCCTGAAAATGGCACTGACCACTAAAGCATCCCTACAGCTGATGCCTTAGGCAGGGATTCAGCTTTACTGTTCATGGGCTTTCACCAGCTACAAAAGGTATGTGCATAGCTGAGCTAGTTCTCCAATCAAAGCACCAGCTGCAGGACAACTAATGCAGCTGCCACTGTGGTCAGAATGACCTCAGCACATGAGGATTTCCCCCTGTCTCATAAAGCCTGCACGTAGTGAAGTTGGCTCCACAGAGGAGGGACTAGACTAACCCTTGATATCAGCCAGTCTGTGGAGTCGTGGATAGAAAGTTATCTGACCTACCACCCTAGTAAGGTCCCCCGTGTCTTATCTAAGTAAGGGTTGTCATTAAGTGTCATCAAATCATTTTTTACTTAATGGCGGCCCTGGGAATTAGTGATGTTTGAAAGGTCCTGTCACCAACAGCCTTGCTCTTGAAAACTAGAGGCCTTGGCTTCCTTTATTGAATCAACCTATATGATGTTGCATCTTCCTCTTTTTCTGTTGCCTTCCACTTTTTTCCTAGTATTAATGTTCTTTCCAGTGAGTCTTGTCCTCTCCTTATATGTCTGAAATACAGTAGCCACAGGTTTAATAACGTTAGTGGGAGTTCTAATGAGAGCTCAGGTTTGATTTGATGCAGAACCAATTAGTTGTCTTTCTGGCAGATTGTGATGTCCATAAAGTTCTCTCCAGAGCATTTCAGATGAATCTGTTTTTCCTCCTCTCAGCTTTCTTCATTGTCCAGTATTCATGTGCATATGTAGGAAGCATGTTCACTGTAGTACATATGATATTGGCTTTGATCTTCAGTGACACATCCTTATATCTCAAGATCTATTATTTGATAGCTGCCCTTCTGAGTCTCTGTCTTCTGATTTCATGATTATTGTTTAATGGTTTTTTAAAAAAATCATTTTAAGTGATGGGAGACTGTATGTGCTCAAAAAAGTGCAAGGGGCACACATATGGCCAACAGGCCGTATTTTACTCACTCCCACTGTAAGGCATAGATATTATTTGACTGTAAAGGATCTAAATAGTTTAATGTTATAGGATTGTCAGGAAAGAAAGTTTTATTGTCAGTTCATTTTTTGAAAGCTTGTTTGTGCTAAAATAAACGTTATAAAAGGGCTGATTTTTGCATTCTAATATCAGCCCCTTGATGGAAAAAGTTAACTTGGATGCTAGACCTGAGCTAACATGGAATTGCAGAAAGATTGAATATGGTGCATTCTAACAACAACAAAAAGAAACAACTTCATACATAGGGAAACTACATAAATGTAGTACATAGGTAGCACTCCTCCCCCCACCAATCAACTCGCACCTTTAAAAGGAGGCATCATATTTTTTTTTCTGTTGAAGAAGACATAAGAAAGAAGTGCTCCCTAGTACTTATGTGGTTGTGTTGTCAATAGACCTTTCAGTTTAGGGATTAAGCACTTCAGGTATTAAACTAAATAGCAGGACGGTTTATAAAACTTTACCGGGCAGTATCCATTTTTTTTAAATGAAAGTGAAAATCTCTTAGATTATTATTTGTTTAAAACCTTGTTGACAGCAGTGACACTCTGAAGTGTCAACAGAGATGGACCTTCTAAGAAACTGACTCATAAATTGAGAATGATCAGATAAAATGGGAAACAAGATAGTTTTGAAAACATTGTATCCATTAATTACATCAATAAGAAGTCTTCACCTCATTGTCCACCATTTACAAAGCTAAACTTCTTGAAAAGATGCTTTATTGCACTGATAGGTGCTTACCCTTACCCGCGCCCTCACATTGGCCCAGGGCTGGGAAAATAAATGTCTACAGACTCCATTATGCTTTTGGAATGTTGCCTGCTTTTGGGGAACTTTGGAGAAATAAGGAAATAGGGACAGTAGAAGGAGAGGAAAGATAACATTTAAAGATAGGAGAAAGGAATAGGTTAGTGGATACGGGATACCAAGTATCCCCCTCCTTGCTTCTCCAGATGCACAAAGTGGGGAGACAAGGGGGTGGTGGTATCGCACCTGGGATGACCTGCTTGTGTTGCCAGGATTGTTCGCTAGGAATTCTTTAGACACGCATGTGAAGGTTACTGCATTACTTGAAACTTTATGTCCTTGGGCATCTGGACATTGAGGCTGTACCACCTGCATGAAAATTTGTTGAACATAAATAATTTGGGGAAGGTTGACTGACTCAGACACTGAATTGTTCATAATATAGGAAAATGTAGGAAAATGCTGCCGGACAAGTTTCCTAAGACCATTAGGATTTTTCAAAAGGAAACATGGTTCTTCTTGTTGTAACTGTTTTCACGACTGACATATGGAGATTTCCAAAAAGGGGAGTGGGGAGGATTAGCATAACGATTTGCTTGGAGTTTCCCATTTACAGGAAAAGAAAAAAAACTTGAAGGGATCGCTGCTCCCCCCCCCCAGTGGTTGGAGACAGAGGCTGGAAGATCTTCGCCTTTAGACCATAGAGCAAAGAGATTTAGTGAAATTAATTAAAATGATAGGATTCCTTTTCCTTGCATATGCATCATCTTGATGGGAATTGTACTTTTAAAGTTTCATTTCTTGTATTATTTCTAAGTTTACTCTCTGTGAAATATATGGTTTTGCAACATGCTTTCAATGCTTTTTTTACCAGTACTGGCTTCCTGACTTCTTCAATTTCACAACTGTAGTTATATGCATTTGTGTTTTTTTTTTCTTATTGTTACTGCTCTGTTAATTGGTATCCTTGCAAAATGTGTTACTCTGTCTTTACTTGTTGCTCCTGCTCTTATTGGTGTCAGAATTTTAAAAGGGGGGAGTGATAGGGGGCAAGGATGAGGTTCTGATATAACATATACTGTATGAAGTACCAGCTTTAGAAATTTGGGACAGCACATGCTATTTGATTCACGTGTGCTTGGCATTCATAATCAGTGTTTTGCACAGGTGATCATGCCTTGTACCTGTGGTTGAAGTATGATTTCTTACTATTTCCTTACTATAATGATATTCTATATGCATTTTTGTATCGGTACTTTATATGCATTCTCTATAGTCAATGTATTTTGTATCCTCATTTCATTCAAAGTATTGAATCTCCTGGCCCTTCCCGTTTGGCACTCACAGAAACATTCCTACATTATCACACAGCTTTGTGAGAACCACCCCCCCCCTTCAAGGCCAACTCAGAATAACAAAGTCACAGCACATTCAGGGCAAAGACTGTAACTTCCAACAACGGAGGACAATCCATCATTAACATATTTAGAGATAAGCTGCACAATGGTTCACACAAATTCACAAACTTGGCAGCCACTAACCCTGGGATGCAATTTGGATATTTTTCTCACATCTACCATGGCCAATAGGATGACCCAACAGGCACCCATAGGGTTCAGGAGACCAATAGGGGGGTGCTGTGCTTTATTGTCCTTTGTATAAAATGCTTTACCACATGTATGATGGGGCTCCCAGTCCGCCTTTTTAGGGACAGGGCCCAGTTATATATTTAATACATTGGCTTACATAGACTAATTGATGCACTGTCTTTATCTGTTATTCCCTGCCAGAGAACTGAAACCTAAAATTGGTTGCTAACAGCACCTTAGAATCCATTATTCTCAAACTGCTAGTGACTCTAAGCAATATTGTATGCTATGTTGGAAAGCACTAGCATGATTAAATGCACACTCTTTCATGTTATATTATTGTATGTTGCTTTTCTATCTGTATCTTGTTAGTGCAAAGAAATAATTTCATCTTTAAAGAAATCTTTCCAGGAAAAAAAATCTAGATAGCAATGTGCATAGTCCACAAAATCATACTCATAATTTCCAAAGATCATAGCCCATCTTAAATTTTTAAAAATCCTGTTTTTAATCAATAGAGGAAACCAAAACAGATGTTGATCCATTCTATTGAAATCATTTAGACTTAAACTCATCAGTATTTCATTTATTTATTTGTCTTATTTATAGGCTGCCTTTCTCTTGATAAGGGGACTCAAGGCAGCTTACAGTATTAAAAAACCCAGCACTTAAAGCAGAATAATTTGTGCATTAAAATGACTGAACTTTAAAACTGATTAAAATACATTAAATTATTTAAAACATGTAAACTGTTAAAAACTATCTTAACCCAAAATTGGCATTCAGGGATTGTTTAAAGCCTGCCTGAAAAGGTGAGTCTTCAGCTGTTGTCAGAAGGTTAAAAGGGAGGAGGTCAACCTGGCTTCCTGAGGGAGAGCATTCCATAGCCTGGGAGCAGCCAGAGAGAAGGCCCTCTCTTGTGTCCACATCAACTGTGCCTGCACTGTCAATGGTGCAAAGAGGAGGTCCTCCTTGACAATCCTAAGCAGCATGAAGGCTCATATGAGAGATATGGTCCTTCAGGTAACCTGAATCTAAGTCATATAGAGCTCTATAGCTAATGACCAGCATTTTGAATTGGGCCCAGAAACAGGCTGTTAACCAGTGAAGTTATGCAGCAGGGTGTGAGGAAGAGATTGAGGAAACATCAAAGAGTGTGCCGTCCCCTCAAAGGGCTAGCATAGATATGCAGACACGGGAGATAGCAGAGACAGGAGCACCATCAGAGGAGAAAAAAGAAGGTCGCGTGCCAGAAGCAGTGAGGGCTCGAGACGGAAGAGTCTGTGAGGAAGAACGACAGTTAAGGCCGTTAGTTGGGACTGGGGCAAGAGAGAGGAGAGAGGAGAACTACGAAAGGGAAAAGGTGGATGTGTTCCTGACTACCGAGGAAGGAACATCATCCAAAGAGACGGAGAAAATCACAGTGTTCAGAGAGGCAGCGACAGAAAGAGCTAACAGTAGTGCTCGGGTTTTCGCTGTACCGGTAAAGAGACCCTTAACCAATAGTGCTAAAGTGGAGTCAGAGAGCCTGACTTAGAGTAAACTAAGACCCATCATTCCTGGCCTCAGTCCAGAAGAATGGACGGTGCTGGTTTATCCCAGGAATCAAGGTTCTGCCTGATTGGTACATCATGTAGACCCGATGATAGAGAAAGAGGCGTTGAGAGAGGGAGAGTGGGCCCGTCACCTGTGTTGCGGGACCTTGTGTGCAGTCCGCAACAATTTTATGAGACAGTCAACCGAGGAAGAGAAAAAAGCGAAAACTTATTATTGAAAGACTTAAATAATAAGAAGTCGTTGTTATGGTTTTGGGAGAGTTCCCCTCCCCAGTTGTCTGTTCAAAGTTCGGTTGAGTGTAACAAAGGAGAAGCAACCAGTTTTGTTAATAAAGATTCTTTTATTGTTAACTCTGAATCATCATTTGTGTCGCCTGAAGATGAATTGCCTAAGCTTAACCCTGAACCCTCTTACACAGGGGCATTATATGTTCCCTATAACTGGCCCAAATCAGTAGTCACTATTCATTTATCTATTTATAATATTTCACCCCACCTTTCTCCTTGAAAAGGGCACAAGGCCGCTTACAACATTGAAATATTTATTTATTTAATTAAAGTGTAGAACAATGAGTATACTATGGTGGTTAACATCATGAAAAGACAATATTTAAAGCTTAGATGTATGAGTATAAAGAGACACCTTACATTATTAAAAGGCAGTATTAAAGATAGGAACATTATGTGTGCAAATATTAAGAGAAGAAAAAAGTCACTCTGAGAAATGAAAACCCCAAAAATGGAATACACAATAAGATCTAAAACCACAAACAGATGGCTAGATTACTGAGGGAAAGCTTGCCTGAAGAGAAAGATCTTTTCTCTGCTTGTGGAGGGTCCAGCCTGTCCTCCTGTGGGAGGGAGTTCCAAAGTCTGCGAGCAGCGACAGTGAAGGCCTTCTTCTGTGTCGCCAGATTTTTCTTGTGGGGGGGGGGAGAGAGGAAGCAGGAAGCTGTTTACTGCCAGCTGGCATTTCCAGGAATCACTTGAGTCTTGGGATCATGGCACAGTCAGTGTTTTGAAATGTTGCTGGGAGGAATCCTAATATTACTAATCAGGGACATCGTTATGCTGGCTGTGAGCACCTCGACCCCCCATACCCAAACCCCAATTTCCCTGAATCACTTATGACAACTGGCAATTAATCTGCAGTTGTGTCTTACTGGTCTCCAACAGATGGAGTGGTTATCAATTGCACAGAAAGAGTCTGGTCATCTCTTTTGGAAATCAAAGACATTTCCCCCCAGCAGCGAGCAAGGCAGGGCAATGTTTATGAACTGTCAGCCAGCAACCCACTGGAAGTGTATAGTGGCATGTCCTTTCCAAGGGACTAATATTTAATCTTTATAACAAACTACCTGCATGATTCTTCAAGATATCCCTGATTGGGAAACATGACCAGACATCCAGAGGCACTAAAATCTGTGTTACTTAGTTTCTAAGACTTGAGACTCTCTGCCAGTCTTGTAACTCAGTTGGTACCAGAAGAGTCTCTGGCAGGCCTCTTCCTTCTTCTGTGCAGGGAAGTCATGGACTACATATCTCAGAATCCCAATCTAGCATGTCCATTGGCTAAGGTTGTTGAGAGACTGTGGGAGACACAGTCTATAGAAGTAATTTTCCAAGGTCTGGTCACAGACTCTTACTATATTTTTTCCTGGGCATGCAACATGGATGTTCTATTCCACTGTTATGTTGTTTGGAAACTGGGTTCTTAACAACTGGGATGATTGTTTACAACAACAACTCAAAAACGTTCTTCCCTGTCAGCAGCACAACAGGTGGCTGTTTGCTTGAGAGAGCAAGAGGCCTTCTGAGGAGCTGGCTGTCAATAAAGCAGCTTCTGTTCTCATTTCTAACATTGGAAAGTGTGTGCTCTCCATGCTGTGCCAAGGAAGACAAGCAGGGTGTAAGTGAAAAGCCCATACTAATACATAGTTGGTGCTAAGTAAAGTGACCCACATTGTTTCATACATTAATCATTCATATATTTTAATACTGCAGCCATGGAAATCAGAGCACAGAGCTTCATCATATCTTTTCCAGATATGGGGTCATCTTGCACTGCATTCTGTTCTTGCCACACTGTTCTGGATGTCCTGAGACTGGCTGCAGAGTCTGAATGCTTCTGGTAGCCATTTTCACACATTAAGCTCACCAAGTGGGTTCCATGCCATAAAGGGAAAGCAAGGCTGCCCACCCTGCTGCTCCACTTGCTTACAAGGTCATATGGCTTTCTTGGCCCCAGTGTACAAGCTTGTTTAGAGGTCCATGCCTCCCTAAGGCAGATATCCATGTCCCACTTGAGAGTGGAGCCATAGAAGCCATCCAACAACAGGGAGAGGGCCGGTAGTGGGCCCCTGCTTCATGTGGAAGCACCTTTCATGTGATTAATGTGTGGTTTGTGGGATTCAGTAGAATTCATTCAAACCTCTCTATTGACTACCACAAAGGATGCTTGCTATGCCACCATGTCACATTGACACAGAACCTAGCAGGGGTCTTTGACAAGGCTTAGGTTTTCACTCCTCCCACCCAGTCTTAGCCCTGCTGTAACAGCTGCATTATGCCATCATATTACCTTGTTTTGTAAGTGTGTGGGAATCTATAATGAAATGATTTATGTAAAAGTTTGGGTTTATTCACATCAAACATTTTACACACTGCAAGGTTGTGGGAGGTGGATAGTAGCTACAATTTTAGTCTTGCAGTCCACTGCATACAATGTATGGCTTCCAACGTGTTAAATTTCATGTTCTACTGGCCAGAGTCCTTTCCTGCTACAGGAGCTGTTTTCTTTGATTTTCTGATGGTGAGTATCTGAGAGATTCCGAAGTTAATTTAAATGGTAGAGGAATGGGGCAAGAATGCCATATGCATGCAAATGACATATCATGCATATTTTTCCCTGAAAAAAAAAAAAGAAAAAGCAGCTTGAAGGGAGGATTCTGAGTGGGGAAATGACTGATACTTCTTTTCCTGTCTGCCCTTCTACTAATCTCAGTAAGTCTACTCTGTTTTCTTTTTTCTTTCTTAAAGCAAAGAAGAGCTACCTGTCATTTATTTGTTGGCTGAGACTCCTAGGAGCTCATGTTTAACAATATATGCAGCCCACAGATTCCCCACTCCTTTTATATGGCCTCGAAAATAATACAGAAGCCTTTCCATGAGTAAAACAAGGGGATTAGCAATGAATGTCCCCCACTGGCAGACTTCTCCTTTAGACAATCAATCACCTCTTAGGCAGTCATTAAAGGTGGTTATGATTGCTCTGAACGTCTTGTTTTTCTTTATAGGATTCATAGAAAATATTAATTTTAAACATTAATTCAATCTATATTTAATGAAATAATATTATTTTATTTGTATTTCATTGTATAATATATAAGTTCTCTTATAAGAGAAATCGAAAGTAGCATTTGATACTATTTGAATAAATTATTATTTGCATTTAATATTTAAAAATTCAGACAAGCAGTCTACGCAGTAATCATGCACACAGAGCTCCAGTTGCAGATGTTGTTGAGGAGATCTGACAGCATGCTGATTATGTGTAGTTGTGTGACTATGTGAGCCCTCAGATCACAACAGCAGCTTCCACAGGTGGTCCTTCAAACATAAATATATAACACGATGCTTACCTCTGAATGTATATCTGTCCTATTTTCATTGTGTCATAGGACAGGAATTTGTATAATTAAGTTTAACCACAATAACTTTTGTCAGTCAGGTGGACTACTTCTTGTATTGATCCTATTAAAAAGGGAGACTAATATATTAAGGAAATAGTTTCATGTTGAAACGATGTAAAGGAATCTGTCATAGTACTTAAGGCAGTCCAAGAAGAGGGGGGTTATCTTCTCCATCATGGCTTTCTATATGTGGTAAGTGGCAGGTCTGGAAGGGAGATATTCTTGCTAGCATGTTAGCTCTGTGCATAAGCAGGGACCTTGGAAAAATCAAGTACAGTACTTGCTCATGCACAATATTGACATATAAGCAGGAAAGTTCCTCTGCATATTTGTTGCTTCCTCTATGTAGGTAACAATGGGGAATTAAGGGGTTAGTCACTCCTTTTTAGGTGGGATGATCTTATCTATGTAGGGAAAGGCTGAATAGGGCTATAGAAATGTGCTCTTTCCCTAACTACATGGCATGCTTGAGATAGCAGGTGCAAATTTTTTTCATGTCTCTTTTCTGAGCTTGCAAGGCAAAGACGTCACTTTCTTCAGCCTTATTACTGCTCTGATAGATGATCATATCCAGCAGAGTGTCTCCTGTGAGATAGTGTTGAATTGCATTTGGTCCCAGCCATTTTATACATGCAAGGCACTTTGACATATTCATCTTTTGCCTGAGTCAATGTCATCTCATGAAGGACACTTTCCTGAAGGTAAGGAGGCAGGATATGAGGTAGCCCAGCACTATTAAGGTACACCGCCCTAGTCCTTTATTATTTTGTACTTGATGTTCCTGTTATTACAAGAGCTGTCAAGGCTCACAAGACTCTGCGCATAGAACTTTCGACCCAACAAAGTCATGGCTCCTGAAAGTCAACAAGGGTGATTGGAATTTGCCACAGTTTAGTTTGGGGTCCTCAGTGACATTCGTTTGGATGTCTCATAGTGCCCTGTGCATGCAAAATGCTTTGGGATGTGGGGATACAATGACATCTCTCTTGAAGCAAGGATCTGCAGTTTATTTTGTGATACAGATCTCTTGTTTCTTACTCTTTTGTACATATTTTTACTATGATTGGCAAGATATTCTGGGCTTGACAGTGTCATGAGTGACCAAAAAATATTACTTAAGGCCATTGCATAGAGATAGTCTCTTGGATGCATGTGTATATACTGTAATTTGGGGTTACTCAGAGTTCTAACTCTGGGTTGCTGAAACCTCAGTTCCTTGATTGTGATTTGAGGTTATCATGGATTGATGTAAATTACATAAATATGATGTTGTGGATAGGAAAGAAGTTTTTTTTAAAAAAATGTTGAGGGACAGCGTTTCTTAATAATGGTGATATGCGGTATATGAGAGTGCAAAATTAATTTGGTGCCTACAGGGACATATAAACTCCAGGTCTATAGTCTAAGTGAACCAAGTTTTAAAATTCTTTGAAATAAGGAATTAGGAACTGTCTTCACCTGGGAACATAAGAAATAAAACATGTTTTTCACATTGGGCTGCTATTTTTTTTAAAAAAAAATTGTATTCACAAATTATAGTTCACATCTTCCTGGCTGTACCAAGAGATAACAGAAAGGAAACAAGGGAAAAATAAAAAAATAAAAACAATCCTAAACCTCCTATTTTAAAATCTCCCTCTCTTGTGAAATGTCTCAGTGTTCAATAATTCAATTGTTTGTGTTATGTTTACTGGTCATTATAGACCTCTTTGTTAAACACAGCTACCGTTGAGATCATTCTTCATCTCGAGGAGGAGATAAAGCTCTGTGTTTTCTCTCCACATCTGCACAGGGCAAATCTCCAAGATCAAGTTCCCTGCCCATATCTGAAAGTGCTTGTTTTACGAGCTTTATTTTTTTAAAAAAATCATGAGAACACAGACCTACATATAAAAGGAGTACTGGCTTCTCTGCCTTAAAAACAGATAAATAATTCAGGAAAATTATGAAAGATATGTGTTTTCCAGCTGCTGTTTGTGAGTTTCAGTTGCTAGGTTGCTGCTATCAAAGTTATAACTAAGTTGCATAGTTACGCTTTGCTTGGTCTTCCTGTCCCTGGCAACTGGGTTAAGGACTCTGCCCTTCAGCTATCTGATTAGAGCAAATTGATGGGCTAGGGGGTGAAATAGTACTAGTCCCTACTGTTTGCTTCCCTGCCCCAACCCCCACACCCACTGATGCCATTGCAGAAACAGAACGTTTGGAAGCAGAAAGAAGAACATGATCTGGATAGTGCAGAGCTTCCCCCTCCCTCATGTAGCAGCAGCAGCTCAAAGTGTTGCATTCATTTTTTTTCTCTTACAGTAGCATCCATAAATTTATATAAAGAAATGTTAATGGGAGGCATCCAGAGACTCCACTGGAATAAGAAATAAACTGTTCCCTGTTCTTATAGCCCTCAAAAATTAAATCACAGTGCCGAGAAATGTTTGACAGGACATTTATGTTCTTAAGATTAGTTTATATATGCAATAAAATCCAATTCAAACCCATTCTGGCACATGCTGATAGGACAAAGACACATGGTGAGTCTCTGAGGATGGTAGGATGGAGGTGCAAAAAGGGATGGCTTCTACGGGACAAAGGAAATGGGTTGAAATCAGACAGAACTGAGATGAGGCAGAACTTACATCATAGTTCAGAGAGCATGATCCTGACTGGGAGATTTAGCAGAAGCACTCCTAATAAATTGTCTAATTCTTCACACAAGTCTCACCTGTCATGATGCTTAGACATATTGTACGTCCAGCTGCACGATTGTGACAAAACCCAGCAATTCATCAAGTAGCCACAGTCAGTCACAGCAAGTGACACAAACTGTATGCAAACAGCAATAGGATTTGGGGCAGTAAAATAACTAAATATGCAAATTATCCTCTTTCAGCCACGCCGCTAACCATTTTATCCTCTCCCCTTGGCAGCATGCCCCTTGGGTGCCAGCATATCTTTTAAAATGGACCCAGCCCCACTGAGTTTTTCTTTCTTTCTTTCTTTCTTTCTTTCTTTCTTTCTTTCTTTCTTTCTTTCTTTCTTTCTTTCTTTCTTTCTTTTATATCCCGCCTATCTAGTCGGATCAGGACTACTCTAGGCAGCTGTAGAGGAAGACAGCCATCGGAACAGCTCTAGTGAGGAACACTATTGCCTCTTTGCTTGAAGAAGTTTACTTTTAATACTTTAAAATATTGCAGATGCATTTTAATGTACTTTTATTTTTAAAACCCTCCTAGGCACACTCCCGTTCACCTCTGGTGACTTTATTAAGAAAACAGTCATTCTATACTTTCCCCTCCAAATTGCTCTGATGGCACCCTGCCATTTTTCTATGAATGAAATATTTTACAGAATGAAAGCCTTTCTAAATGCCAGCTTGTTCAACAATAATAAACCTATTCAGTATTTTAAAAATTCTTGCAAGGATGCAGAGCCAAGCAGAGCTACCCAAGTAGGTCTCTGATAATTTGTGCTTTACAATTTTCACAATTGCTTGATTACTTACATTTACTGAATAATAATTGACCATTACATTTACTGAATAATAATTGACCATTTCATTTGTAGGGCTTACTTCTGCCACCATGTGATCTGGGGCAGAGAATGGTTTTCCGTCAGTCGAGTCTGAAATACTCATGCCACTGCTGAATTCAGCACAGACCATCCTTTTGAAAGGCATCCAGTAGTAACTTAATCTCCATAAGCAGTCACAACTTTTAAAAGCCATCTAGGGTTGCCAGGTCTCAGAGCATTGGCTGAACTCTCAAGGAACTGCTGTGCTTTTCTACTTCTCCAGAGAAGGGAATAAATCTTGGGGAGAGTAGTACTAGATGAGGGAAAGGTTTGTTTTTTGGGTGTCAGGTGGCTTTAAAGTAGAAGTGGGCAACTTGATTACAATTTTTGTCCCGAATTCTCCAGGGACCACATGGACTGTCAAAAATGTGGTTATGATAAGCAGGGACAGAAGTGTCCAGGAGTCTATTTCTGATTTGGAAAGTTATTATTTTTGGCATTAAGTGTTGCAGAAAAGGCAAGTTATTATTCCTTGAGTTTTCCAGCTACCCTTTTGCAATAGCAATCAGATTTGAAAAATCTGAATGGAAATCATCACTAAGTGTGAAATACCACATTGACTCACACAACTTGCAACTTATCCCCGCTAACTAGCCACTGTCTTGTTATTTTGGAGCCATGTATAAATGTATAAACACTTGTCATGTAATCTCACTCTTATGACTGTGGAAGTAGAAATGATCCGTGGAAGCTCACATTAAAATATAGCAGCTGGTCTTTAAGGTGCCACAACTTTGTTGTCATTTTTATTTTTCTTCTGTTATTGCCTGATTTACAAATACTGATATTTATTGTTAAGAATCGAGTACTTTGGTTAAAATTAAAGAATATTGTGCTTAACAATATTTGAATTTCAACCTACTATTACAACCACTATAATTCCTATTACTGTACTACCATTCTGTTTTTGGAAATGCTGCTCATCACAGTCCAGATACGTGAAATTACTGTTATGTTGTGCTTGAGCAAGGACACTGCCATCTCATGGTTGCAAACAATATTTTCTAAAGGTATTTTAATTTAAAAGGGGAAAAAACACTTAGGCTGTCACAATGATTTTTTCTCCCACTGGCTCGATTTGTTTAGAACATTGCTGTCATTATGGAATTTTGTAAGCATGCTTCCATTTTGTTTGATCCTCATCATTCTATTAGCTGGAATGTGATTCACTCTGCAGTAATTAGTGAGGCATTTGTTCGTGAATGCTTGGGGCTGTTGCTGAAATGGAAATGAATGTATGGTTGCCAGCAAGGCATTGCTGTCTATCAGTGCAGCAAATTGTCAGAAGCTAAGAAAAGAATGTAAACAGGTCAAATGGTAATTGGAAACTGCTTCCTGGAGCAGATCTTTTCTGACAATGCTAGTAGTTCAATGGGGGGTGAAAAGAAAGAAAAAGAACCCAGGTGACAATTCCCTTCCTTCCTTCAGTCAGGAACATACTGTATTTTCTTCCTCTGATGTATAAACACATTTTGTACTCATCTTCACCATCCCTGAAGGGTTGTCTAGAGCAGTGGTCCCCAACCTTGGGCCTCCAGATGTTCTTGGACTACAACTCCCAGAAGCCTTCACCACCTCTGCTGGCCAGGATTTCTGGGAGTTGAAGTCCAAGAACACCTGGAGGCCCAAAGTTGGGGACCACTGGTCTAGAGCCAGTCTATCCAGGATGCCTATGGACCTGGGGCAGGTGCAATGTTGGGGATTTCTTTAAACAAACTCACATATAGAAGGTTAGGAGATGACATAGAAGTCAGTCTTGTACAACGGACACTCGGCTGTACCTTGCCTGAGAAACAAGAGGGACTTTCCTTGCCAAAGGTACTGTAGAATGGCAAAGTTTGTCTCAAAGGCAAAGTACCAACACACATTTGGTAAATTTATGTTATGAAGTTAAGAAGTAAAGAACAACAGTGTTAGAAACATTTTTTTCCATTTAGGTATGTACAAAGGTGATTATGGTTCTAAATGAAGTATTTCTTTCTTACCTTCATAGATGGCAAATGTTAGCTGCATTATCATAATGTATTTGCTTTACAAGTAGGTTCCTCACTAAGACAGGATAGCTGGGTTCAGCCTCTCCACCCCACCACTGTTGACAGGTGCTTCTTCAAAATAATCCATTTACTAAAAGTATATCCCCTCCCCCCATACAACAGAGGCAGTGCATATTAGAAGCAAAAGCATACCTGAAAGGAGATAAGGAAAACAAGAATAGAGAGAACTGCCTTACACTGAGTCATGCCACTAGTCCATCTAGTGCAGTATTAACTCAGACTGGTAGCAGCTGTCTAAGATTTCCAGTGAAATTCTTTACTGGCCCTACCTGGGGATCCCTGCACCTGCTGAACCTGGGAAAAGGCACTCCTAGCAGCTACCTGGCTTTTTAGGAGCCATGCTCAGTCAAAGATTAACCCCAAGCTGGTATTTACGGTAATATATGTTAAATAGCTGTTTCTAAATAATAGACCAACAGAATGTATTGTATATCAGTAGACTGGAAAAACAGAATCTAAAATGCAGATTTTGTTAGTGTGTGATAACAAAAATACAAAACCAGTCTTTTGCTTGAGCATGTTGTCACAGAAGTAGTAAAGCTAAACAAAAATGATGACTTAAATCTTTTAATCAATCTTTTCAATCAAATCAGAACAGGAAATTTGGCTGTAGTGGACTTTTATTAAAAGGAAAGTGCCACTGCTTGCAATACCTATACAACAATAAACTTAATCAGCTTGGATGTTTTATTAAAGATAATGACTGAAATCCAGTTGCTTAGCTTAGTAAGTCACAACTAGCTCACTGAATCAGTGGGGATTTGTTGAGTCAGCTCCTCCATAAGTTCCACTGATCCAGTGGGCGTAATCTAGTTCCAACATACAAATCTAAGCAAAAAGATTTCAGCCAATGTATGGTAGAAATTACAGAAATGTGAAAGAAGGACAAGGAAACATTCATGAATATGAGAAGCACTATTCTTGCCTACATTTACTTGTGGACAGAAGGAAGGAAGGAAGGAAGGTAGGTAGGTAGGTAGGTAAGGGAACATCCTTCCTTTTACCCTGCTGGTGGAAGTTCAGTAGGGGTTCAGCTGAGAAGGTTCTTTTTCCATCTGATAATTGTTCTGCTTGTGTTAGAAATAGATAAAAGCTGTAACTTGCTCAAAAAGATATGTGAAAGTACATTACCAGTGAAATACAAACATCACATAACATTGTACAGTGGAACAAAGGTAACCAAGATGGTTCATGGCCATAGAAAAACTTAATATAAAGAGATGTTTAAAGACATTTTAATATAATAGTCAATTTAAATAGCAGTTTAAAAGTAATATTCAATGCCATGTGAATATTTGATGCCACGTGATGCCATTAATATGAATATATATGCTTGCTTTATTGACTGTGATTGAGCATCTGACAAAGGCAACATGGTAAGCTGATGTTGTTGGTGAACAATTATCTTGATTTAAGAGATAGTACTATAACTTGCTACCTGTATGCTGGGGGTGGGGGTGGGGACCTGGAACAACATTTCAGTTATAGCAGTGGGAAAAAAGTCATAATGGAGATAGCTTGGAGCAGCTTCCTTAAGAGGAAGAAGATAATAGGCAGAAAAAATATTTAATTAGTTCTAAGAATGCTCAGTACTGTGCAATACTGAATACTCTTGGTTTGTGTGAGCTGAAATGGTAAACTTCAATACAAGCTACTATAAATAAGTTCGTGACATTTTAAATGTGGACTCACTGCAGGATGCAAATAATTTATTTGACCAAGAGGGTGACCAAGAAAAATTGAATGGGTAAAAGTCAAGGAATAATAAAACAGACCAAAAAAAATTAAAATAAATCATAACACTTTGGTCATATAATGAGGCGTGAAAAGTTCAGAATCTTACAGCTTAAAGAGACAGACCAACTGGCTGAAAAACCCAGGAGACAATTTTGAATGCTACACAACATGATTGGCTCATCTTCTGTATTCTGTGGTCTTCTCCTTTATTTGGCTACCCATTTGACAGTCTGTCCATGAAAGAAAGAGGCTCTTTTTACACAAAGGTCCTTTCACAACTTTAGCCATGGTTGGTTCTGCAGAAGGAAGAACCTGTACTTTTGACCCATGGCTATTTGCTGAATCTCCAGCTGAGGTTATTCATACAACTAGACGAAGACATAGTCACTCCAGCTAAGCAGAAACAAGGTTGAACAGCTTGCTGTGTGGTCAGTATGGTCATTACAATGACTTCAGGTTATTGGTATGAGAACATCCTTGAATGATCTTCAACCCTTTGTCTTTCTCCAAGCAGCTTATAACCTGTTAATTGACTGGTGTACATTTCCAGGTGGTCAAAAGGACACCATATAAGGAAGTTCAGTATCCACATTCCATCAGTGCTGCCAGAGTGTAGAGTGTTAAACATGTACTTTAGACGTGGACATACTTTCATATGTGCTTTGACTGTAGACAGACGTCCATATAAGTAGCACTTTCTCAAAGGATAAAGAGGAGAAAACTTCCCTCTTGCAAAGCTGCATAGCAGCAAATTGGTTTCCATGTTTCCTTTGGTACTACTTGATGAGATCCATCCAACAGTGATTTTTTGCTAATTAAAGTCAGTACCATGTCTTGCATAGTTCTTGAAGTGCTACACAGTTAGGATCCTCTGTGAGAAAGATGGCTGCTCATTATCTCTTTCCTGATAAATGCCATTAGACGGAAGTGTTCTGAGAAGGAAATCAAAAGACTAGTCAAATTATTTCATTGAGATATTTTTTTCTTCCAAAGGAGGTAAGTGACTCAGCAGTGGAACCTCCACTAGAAGAATTTATACTGATGATACAAGTTGGCTGCATTGACTTCTTGCATATAACCCACCATTAAAGTTTTACAATGTAAACAACTCTGTTTTCTGCCAGCAATGGAGCTCATGGAAGACCAGAGGTTTCTACATTTCCAGTCCTCGATCTTTCATCTATTGATGAAAGCAGCCATGAGCAGCATATGCCTCCCAGGTGGCCCCATTCAGGGGCCAAACACTCCCAGACCCCAGCATTTTTATCAGAATTTTGTGGGGAGGATTAGAAGGTGTAAGGTGGCTTTTTCAGGGTTTTTATACATTTGTAATGAAAAAATGTTTGACACAGAGGCCACAAGGGAAGTCTTCCAAGATCCATATACAGGCATTGTGGTCATCAGACCTCTAGAAGTTGCCCACCCCTGATTTATAACCTGCCCTGAGTGAAATTTTGTAACACCTGATGAGGTTACAGCTGTGCATAAATGGCTTTGTCAAATTCCTGATCCCACTTTTGGAAAATAATTGGCGGGGAGGGGGGATTCTCACTGAATTTCTCCATAGTAAAGAGAAAGAAATGCAACTATTTCTCGGAGGCGGGCTAACCTTTAGCAAAGGACTGTAACACACCACAGCTTCGTTCATGTTTCCCAAAGGATTTTTATACTTACACTGTCATTCCTCTCTACCTGATCTCAAAAAGTCCCATAGAAGGAGAAACTTCTAAAACCTTCCCCAAGGCTTTATTTAACCAGAGTGTGGAAAAGGGATGACTGTGAATCGTTCAGTCCATATCAAGGTAATACATTTACCCAGTCACTTTTTTAAGGCTCAAAACTGTGTGCAAGTTGTTAGGGTCACTATCCTTTCATCAAGCAAGATGTTACACAAAGGAGAGGAGGAAAGGGATGGGAAACAGAAGGGGCAAAACAACAAAACTAGACCGAATTTAAAGTCCTTATGTCCCTATCCTGTCCCAGGTGGAGTGGAGGGTGTGTGTAGAGACAGCAGCTATTCACATGTGATGTTCTTGGGTAACCTACTGCTACTGTTGAATTGCAGCATGAGGTTATCACTTTGAAGGCTGAGAAAAGAACAACAAAAGAGGAAACTTTAGGTCCTCTGTTGTTGCAAAAAAAAAGTCTTGTGGTAAATTTTACCATGACTCTGTCCTGTTTAATATATTTGTTAACTTACCCTGATATGGAAGAAGGTGTGACATCATCTGGTTTTCTTACTTGAGATAAATCCTAAGAAGGGGAGCACAAACCTGTGAGATAGTTATGTCCTTGCCTAGCAAATAACTACTTCTGTGTGGCTTACATTTAGCTTGCCTTAAATAAGAACTAAGATCATGGCCACTGGTTCCATCACCTCCTGGCAAACAGAAAGGGAAGAATATATGGAGGCAGTGACAGATTTTACCTTCTTGGGCTCCATGATCACTGCAGATGGTGACAGCAGCCACGAAATTAAAAGACACCTGCTTCTTGGGAAAGCAATGACACACCTAGACAGCATCTTAAAAAGCAGAGACATCACCTTCCTGACAAAGGTCCACATAGTCAAAGCTATGGTTTTTCCAGTAGTGATGTATGGAAGTGAGAGCTGGACCATAAAGAAGGCTGACTGCCAAAGAATTGATGCTTTTGAACTGTGGTGCTGGAGGAGACTCTTGAGAGTCCCCTGGACTGCAAAGAGAACATGTTTGATATCTCAGTCAGGTCACAATGGAAAATCTGCATTACACGGAAGGATCACACTAGAAGAAGAGGAAATCAGAGTGCTACTCCTGTCCTCTGAAGATGCCGGCCACAGAGACTGGTGAAACGTTAGGAAGAACAACCTTCAGAACATGGCCAAAGAGCCTGAAAAACCCACAACAACGATCAAATCAGGTTTTGCCTTCACATGTGATCTCACCCAACGTCTGTTCCTCCAGTGACCAGATTATACTCTGTGCTTGGAAAAAATGGGAAGCCTGCACAAGGAGGTGACCTGGAAGACAGAAGCCTCTTCCTCTGCTCTCCAGATAATGCTTTGTGTGAAGGGTCTGCAGGTGTGTAGATGCACACATGAAAGTGAATGTCCCAGTACTGGGAGTGATCCTGCCCACTGCTGGCCTCCACCATTATAATCTGGAGCCAGTAGAGATTTGTTCTTTAGCCGAACAGCACCTGGAGGAGGCAGGGCAGGGAAGCCAGGGCACTGCCTCTGAGTGGGTGCCCACTGGAGGAGGAAGGGCTGGGAACTGCCAAACATCTGTTCGGCCAAAAGATGAACCAGCACAAACCGCTGGTTCGGCAGTTCATGCCTATCTCTAGGAGCCAGCAAATGTGATGTCCAAAGTATTTTGATCTCTATGAGTGTAGAGTTCAAGAAACGGGCACTCGAACAATACTGAAAGTCTCACAAGACAATCTTACCGGCAAAGGTTCCATTCTGAATGTTGCGGCTGATGCTGTCTCCTCACTCATTTCTCCAGACTTAGTGCTCTGCTTAGGTCGATACTGAGTCACGTATTCATATGTGTTCATGTTCTTACCCACTGCATACAAAAAGATTATTTGCAATTAATTACATTTGAACATACATTCTGGAAGTACATTCTGGAAGTTTCCTTCTAAGCTTCTGGAAGGAAGATTTAGAGGCTTGCCTGCATCAGATTGTCTCTGCCCTTGTAATAGTGATAAAGTTGAATCAGTTGGTCATGTTTTTCTTTTATGTACTTGTTATCGGGATCTTCACATGGAGCTTTTATCACCTATTATCTGTAAATCTCCTGGGAGATCAGAGGAGATTCAGAGATTCAGAGGAGGATTATGTGCAGTGGCTACTCTCTGACAATACCCATTATATTACAAGGCAAGTGGCCAAATTCTGTGCTGCAGCAATGGTTATTCGTAAACTGATGTTTGGGTAGGTGATTTTAGATGGACAATATAATGTTTTTAATATAACACTGCCTGAGGTTTTACCTATATTAAGGATATATTATGTTATTAATTGGAAAGAAGGGGTTGTTTTATCATGTTTTAATAGAATTTTATTACCCTGCCCAACTTTACTAAACAATAATTATATGTATCTATTTTATATTGATTTGGTTTTACTGGTCTTTGACCGTAATAAAGTACAGTGGTGCCCCGCTTGATGACGACGAAATCGCTTGACGACGAGTTTTTTGCGATCGCTATAGCAATCACAAAATGATGGTTCCTATGGGGTTTCTTTTTGCTTTACGTCAATTAGGTGCCTGCTTCGCGAACCGTTTGTTCGCAAAACGATGTTTTTTCTGGCTCCGCAAAATGGCTTCCCTTCGCAAAATGGCTTCCCTCCCTTCGGACAGAAGCTTCGGAAGATAGTGATTTTAAACAGCTGATCGGTGGTTCTCTATGTGCGATCTTCGCTGGACGATGAGGTATTTCCCCACTGGAACTCATTAACCGGTTTTCAGTGCATTCCAATGGGTTTTTTTTTCCGCTTGACAACGATTTCGCTTAACAGCGATTTCCTGGAATGGATTATCATCGTCAGGCAGGGCACCACTGTATACTACTACTTCTACTACATTCTGGAAGTTCTGTAGCTTAAATGGGTGCTGTTAAATTCATTACACATGCATACTATCCTTAAATACAATCTAATTTAATAATCTACAGTGTGGATTTCTATAATATGTCATTCATACTCAAATCAGAAACACAGTGATCATGACCACCACTTCAGTATGTGCATAGCAGGGATTTGCCCTGCAGATGCCTCTCCTCAAAGATGCTTTCACTACAGCAGAGTCTCAACATGCAGCAGTTAATTTCGTCTCCTCTCCAATTAGCACAGGGCTAAACATGCTCCTTGCCCCTGGATCCTCAATCTCAGCCTGCTTCTCTTTGCATAACCCCAACCTTTCATCTGTAGCCTGTGTTCTGTTTCTTAGCAACATGGCAAAACAGTGTAAAAGAATGTTGGGAACAGGCTACCCTACAGAGAGTTTAGAAGAGAAGCAAACACAAGCAGATAAATAGAAGCAGCTATAGAAATGAGGGATTGGGCAAAAATGTAAAATCAAATTGAGTCCAAAGTATTTCTATGTTTCTAGGGTACTGCAATGAGCTGCTAGTTGCTCATGGGGTGGATCAATACTCCCACAGACAATTCACATGACATCTGGCATTCCTGGGATTTTAAAGCTTTTAACCAAAGTCACTCCACAATTTTCAGTGAGGAAATAGCAATCAAGTAGACTGATCTCCCTGGGACATTCCAGACACAGAGGCTCTAGGGAGGCCTCAGACCTAGGTCACCTATGTGTTATATACCCCCTTACAGCCACTCCACCAGCCTCGTGCATAGCTGTAGGGCAAAACTGAGGGCCTGCGCTATTATAGCTAGGTAGGTTTCATGTTCTATAGTTTTCTTTTTTCTTTTCTTTCTTGTTGAGCTTAGTTTGTTTATCAAGTGGTTTACTAATAGGATTCTTTGTGATTGTGGACCAATGCCTGTATTGTTCCTTCATAGGCTTAGATTAGTGCAGAATTAGTGCACTGGGATCTCTCTTCCCCCTAGTCCTCCTCCTTTTTGCTTTTTTATGGTGGTGTAAATCCCACCATCTGCTAGCCTTTCTACAATTGCCCAAAGAAATGCCTGTGAGCAAAAGTATTTATTTATTTATTTATTTATTTATTTATTCATTTATTTATTTATTTATTTATTTATTTATTTATTTATTTATTCATTCATTCATTCATTCATTCATTCATTCATTTATTTATTCATTCATTCATTTATATTTATTTATTTATTTATTTATTTATTTATTTATCTATTTATTTATTTATTTATTTATTTGATTTTTATCCCGCCTATCTCGACCAACGGTCCACTCTAAAATTCTCTTGTCTGTCACATCCCCACAATTGATGGGTGTTGTGTAGCTCTATCCCACAGATATTTACATTTTCTCCATTTGCAGACACTAGGTTTTTATAGTGATCTAAAACACACAAATAATCACATGGAGACAGACAAAGATTCAAAAGGGGACAGAGTGTGTCTGGCACTAATTTCTGTGCCCTTATTCAGACAAGGACAGGGTTGTGTGGGAGTGTAGGCTGGGGCACATAAAAATCAAGACAGAGGAGAAGGAGAGGTGATAAAATACATGGGGGGGGAGAGAATAAGTGATTTATTTAGTTAGCTACATTCTGTAGTATTTATAGGCCAATGCAGCTCACAATGTTAAAATTGCAGATTAAAAAGTAATTGGACTGCCATAATAATTAAAAATCCAATAATTAGTTTAAAACATTTAAAACTTTAAAAATAAACTGAGACAAACAAAAACCCAGTATTCAGAGACTCAGGCATAGGTATTAAAAGCATGACTGATGAAGTGGGTCTTCAATTGTCAGTGAAAGGATAAAAGAGAAGGAGGCAACCTTACCTCTCAGGGAAAGGCATTCCACAACCTGGGAGCAGCCACAGAGAAGGCCCTCTCTCATGTTCCCATCAAATGCATCCATGATGGCAATGGGACCAAGAGAAGGGCCTCCTCTGAAGATCTTAAAGTCTGGGAAGGGGTGAATACAGTCCTTAAAGACTTTAAGGAATACAGGAGAGACACAAACAATAAATCTCAGTATTTTTCTTTAGACTCCAGAAAGGCTGGTGTCCTAATATGTAACAACTGCAGAAGAAATACTCACGCTAGCAATATGGCATGGCTTTTCTGTACAGTGGCTATCTTTGCCTTTATTGCCCCCTAGTGATATGATGAGAAGATACTGTAGGTACAGCTGTGCAGAAAATGTCATTTGAAATTCTCTATCGTGTTTGGAAAATTTCACCGAATTTCACCATGAGAAGGAGAAATCCCTCACTAATTTCTCAAAGGTGAGGCTCACCGTAAGAGATAGTTATAGTATAGCATTATTCTTCCTTATTTCAAAGGGTTTTTCTTGTTCTGCAGTGCCTGCCTCTGCAACTGGCAGCTATAGTAATCCTCTCTTTCCAGGGGGAACAGGCTTGGTTACCACTCTGCTTCCTCTACAACAGTGGTCTCCAACCTTGGGCCTCCAGATGTTCTTGGACTACAGCTCCCAGAAGCCTTTGTCACCACCTCTGTTGACCAGGATTTCTGGGAGTTGAAGTCCAAGAACACCTGGAGGCCCAAGGTTGGGGACCACTGCTCTACAAGGCACTTCTGCTACTGTTACTCTAGGTATTATGGTGATGGCAGTAGGGGGAGGAATGTCTTCAAAAATGTTGGGGAGATTTTGAAAATAATTCTTCAGAGTGGCATTCTATTTCTACAAGGGTCAGAAAAGCAAAATTCAAACATGAGAGAAAGGGTAACCCATTATTTGTTGTCATTCTTCTGGACCCACTACTTTCCTTGTGCCTTCAGAGCCTTTCTGAGGGGCAATGCAGCCTCCACTCCTGATGCTGGGTAATACAGTTCATTCCCTACAGGAGGTGTGAAGTAGAGTGCTGCACAGGGCTCCAGGACAAAAAAAGGTGAAGCAGCAACTGTGCCATAATTTCCATAATTAGTTCCCCCAATTTCGGTACACAAAAAGGGTTATGTTTTCCCCACCACTTTCTCAAGTTTCCTCAGACTTTGTTTTCCTCATTGTTGATTTCTTTTCTTATTGTAACACTGAAAAGTGGTTGAGGGTGCTGCCATTCTTTTTTCTTTCTTATACCTCTCCTCATCATTCTGTAGCTCCCTTAGCGCTCTCTCTCTCTCTCTCTCTCTCTCTCTCTCTCTCTCTCTCTCTCTGCTTCTTGATCTTAAAAAACCCTGTGGAAGAAATTGCTATTCCTGGGCTTTAACTAAAGTGTTAGAGCTGCTGGCTGCCAAAAAGAAAACCACACAGGGAAAGGCAAGACATGAACCCCAACACACTTCTTGGCCACTTCATAAAGTTAAGGGAAGCATAAGAATCCTGAACTTCACCCATGAAAATTCTGGGTTAAAATTTTCTCCTCATTCATAATTATCTTCAAAATGAATTTATTTTCTGTGAAACTGAATGAAAATTGTTGAAATTCTCATGGGGAAAAATTCAGGACAGCACTATTTATTAAAGCATTTGACTCCTTTCCTTCTTTTAAAAAGACAGAGAAAGTTAAGTTGGAGACTGTACCCTAGCAAAACAGTCCACTAAAATTTTATCATGCAGTAAAATAAAGTCTCTTTCATATAATTTGTAATGGTTAGGATTGGGGCAAACAGGCTCTAAGATTTTTCTGATCCCACTCCCTATAATGGCAATCTTGATTTGAAATAGCCAGCCTCTTATGCATCTTTAGGTGTTCCATTTTGTGCTGCTGACCCCCTACCCCATTGCCAAATGCATAATTTCGAATTATTCTGTGTGTTTCTTCACAACTCTTCTACGTACAGAGATAGAGATGAAACAACAATAAATGTCCAAGCATGAGGAAAGAAGCACCTCCCAAAAGCACTGAAAATGTTGCTATGGCCAGGATTCCAGTTGCTGTCATCTCTACTGGAGCAATAGGAAGAAATGCCAGCCAAGTGTCATTTCTGCTAAAATCTGTTGGAGAGGGGAAAAAAAGTCAGAGGGAGGCAAAAGTCATTTTATTCTTATTTTGATTACCAGATAGATATTATAACTTCTTTTGAGCACTCTTAAAAATATTTTTCTAAATAGTTACCCTTGTTTCAGAGCGAAACAATATTGAACTGGGAAAGCATGACTGAAAATCACTTTAAAAATATCACCCTTGAATTATAAAAAAAGTTCAGCACCTGAAGACAGTTTATATTCTGTCCCTCATAATATGATTAATTTTGTGTTAAAGTCAATCATATGGGTCTCCCTTACTTTCTAAAATTTATGTAAACAGAATATCCCTCAGCTTATAACTTTTATATTAAAAAAATACCTATGTACACCCTAAGGCAGAATTCTAGATATTCGAATGCCTCTTTGTTTAAAGTTTCATTTCATTAAATTCTTCTGTGGGAGAGTATAGACTAATGTCACATCTGAGGCAGTATGAGGCATATTGTCCCAATGTTTATTCATCCCCAGTACAAAGGTATTGAGCAACAGGAAGAAGTCAACAGGACAGCTACAGATCAAAACCAGGGCACTCCAGATATTTCTTCCCTCAGAACCGATCTCAGAGGGCAACACTAATCATCTTATATAGTGACGTATACCAGGTCTGAGATCGTGGCGAGGGTGGACAATAAATTGAAGTGTGTCTTGGAAGATCTGCCTCAAAATCTTATGGACTCATTTGTCCTCCAAAATGCGCACTCCTAAGGAATATGTACAGTGTCCAAAACTATCTTGTAGCTAGTGGAGTTTGCTATGTTCCAGGTTCTAAACAAAAAGCCAAATAAAATGTTAAAACAGCACATGGTGCCACCAGAAACTGGCAGCATATGGTGCCACCAAAAACTTGTTTAATCCTTTACATCTGTAACAACAAATGGCAGAAGATGTTAGGGAAGTGTAACCAAACATGGAA
This sequence comes from Pogona vitticeps, assembly GCF_051106095.1. Lineage (NCBI taxonomy): Eukaryota > Metazoa > Chordata > Lepidosauria > Squamata > Agamidae > Pogona > Pogona vitticeps. Next base: position 76,785,165 of record NC_135788.1, on the reverse strand, counting down.
GTGTAATATTTTATGATACCTCTGTGGTAACAGTAAGAAAGATCTGGAGCAAGATGGAAGACTCACCTGCCAGTGCTCTATTACTAAAACACTGGCTGATGGTTCTTCTATACAGACTATCTATTATTAATTTAATATATTTATTTAGAATATTTAACCCTGCCTTTCTCCTCAGAGGATTCAAGGTGGCTATTGGTACAGACTATCTAGCATACAAGAGAGAGGAAAGAGGTGTCATGCTCAGTCTCTCCCTGGTTGCTATTGGCCCCACCTTTCAGCACGCTTGAGATTCCACCTAATATCTAAATGTTTTAATTTTTCTGGCACCACCCCTTCTATGGGATGTCTCCATCTTTGCAGAATAGTAAGTGGGTCACATTATTATGTGACATATGACATAATGCCACATGTAGTGCATGATACAATACTGCAATTGTCTGAGCAAATGTTGAAGGTATTTATGTGGGACTTAAGTGCGCGTTTCTGTTAAATTCTTCTTGTTGTGCTTTAAATATCTATGTTTGTTGGAAATTCCCAATATTGGATGGATGTTAGCAGTTAATTATTGTATATTTTAAAACAACATTAAAATCATTTTATAAGAGACAATTAAAAACCATCTGAAGTGAATCTATCACCATCACATGATTATTATTTTTTCTCCGTTTGTATATGGTAAACTAATTTGTTCAAAGCACTCTCAAGTAGTAGAATTATATTCTTATACCTTTAAAACAGTAAATATTTGTCCCACCTCAAGGTTCCATCCCATAAAGTGTAGTAGTTACCTACTTAAGAATATTTACTTCTTACAATTTAACTCATTAACATAAATTGCATTTGTTGCTCTTTTTTTGTCAAAATAACCAAAGTAAGACTAGTAAATAAAATATTCTAGAAACAGTGTTTTAAAAGTAAGGCCAGAAATGGTTACTCAGTTATTTATACATATGTGTATGCACAAACTTCCTGCTCATGGGATGGGGAGTCACACGCCTCGAATAAAAGACTGGCTGCACAAGCCAATCTATAAAGGACTATGCATATCAGAGCTTTCATCCTCCACTTACTATATATTCTACAACAGCTTCTTTAGAACTGTACTAAAGAAGTCTTTGTCCAAGTGGTAAAAAAATTGGCTTTATATAAAGCCAATGTTGCTATTGGTTTAGAAGTGTCTTTTTGTTTACAAAATAAGGAGGTTACCTACCTGTAACCATAGTTCCTCGAGTGATTCTCTGTGAATTCACACAAATGGGTCTGTTCTGCACCTGCGCTGAACATCTTGGAAGATTCTACAGCTTAAAGACACATTATTAGTGGGACGTTCCCCCGTGGAGCACATGATCTGCCCACCCAAGATTCCCCTCAGTTCCTGATATTTGCTAGGTAACAAGTTATTTAAGATAAACCATGACAGACAGAGGGGAGGATGGGTGGGATGTGTGAATTCACGGAGGACCACTCAAAGAACTATGGTTACAGGTAGGTAACTTCCTTTTCTTCTTCGTGGTCTCTGTGAATGCACACAAATAGGCGACTAGCAAGTTTCACTTACTGGATGGTGGGACGTCATGGTAGGAAGGATGCCAAGACAGCTCTGCCAAATCCAGCATCACTTTGTGCTCTGACATCTAGATGGTAGTGACTGACAAAGGTCAATGGGGTAAACCATGTCACAGCACAGCAGATGTGAGGTATCTCAATCCCACAGTAGAAGTTGACAGTGCTCTAGTAGAATGTGCAGTTAAGTGATCAGGAGGTGATTTGCCTGATAGTTCATAGGCCAAAGAGTGGTTTGGACAATCCATCTGGAGATAGATTGAGGGGAGGCTGGAGCTACCTTGTGAGGACCATGGAAGCATAAAAAAAGTCTATTGGTTTTCCTAAACATTTTGGTCCTATCAATATAAAAGGCAAGAGTGCATCTTATGTCAAGAGAACGGAGCATGCGCTTGAGAGGTGTTGATGGTGATGGAAAGAATGATGGTAAAATGATTGGTTGATTGAGATGAAAGTCTGTTACAATCTTGGGTAAAAAAAGAGACACCAAAGTATAACGTGACCTTATCTGGATGGAATTGTATGAATGGAGGATCAGAATGGAGGGAAGCAAGTTCACTGGCTCGTTTAGCGGATGCAATCATTACCAGGAAGGAAGTCTTCAAAGACAGTAATTTGAAGTTTGAGGAAGCCATAGGTTCAAATGGTGGACACATGAGAGCATTAAGGACAATCTGCAGCGACCATTGATGTATGATCTGCTGACATGGTGGACGAATGTTATTGAGTCCTTTAAGAGATTTCTTCACCATTGGATGAGACAAGAGTTTTGCTGATTTCAGGTTAGGTGGTTGATGAGCGACAATGGTGGAAATATAGACCCTTAAGGTGGAATGAGAGAGTCAAATTCAAAGAAATGGAATAGAAAGGTAAGTAGCATCTTCAAAGAGACAGGTATTGCAGGTAGGTTATTTGTTCCAATAAAGTTAAGAAATGCTTTCCATTTATTTGCGTATAGAAGCTGGGTCAAAGGCTTTTGAGCTTGGTCTAGAACACGCTTCAAGGCGGGAGTATCCTCCAAGCTGTCAGATTCAACAATGGGACGTGTGGATGGTAGACCATTCCACCATCTTGTGTCAGGAGGTCAGGAACAGGAGGGAATCTGAATGAGTCCGTCGACATTGACCTGAGGTGAGTGAACCATGGTTGCCTCGGCCACCAGGGAGCTAGGAGGACTGCGTTCAATTGGAAATGTTGAATTTGGATAATTGTCCATTGAATGAGTGGTATTGGTGGGAATAGGTAAAGTAATCCTTTGTCCAAATCCATCATGAACATGTCCTCGATAGAATTCTCATCTGCTCTGGCTCAAGAGCAATAGACTTGGCATTTGGCATTTGCTCTCGAAGCAAAGACATCAATGGTTGGTACTCCCTATCAATGGCTGTGACGGCTGCGATGACGTCACCTGCCTGTCACTGGTAGTGCTGGAGCTCATCTGCCTATAGCAGGGCAGGAGGTGGGACTCCAGGGGGTGGAGTTATGGATATAAGGGGGGAGTGAATGAGGTGAGACAGTTTTGGAGAGTTAGAGTTAGAGTGAGAGTTGAGTTAGGGCATGAAGTACTGTGTTAGTTAAGGTCTGAGTGATAGTGTGTTTGAGGGGATACTTTATTTATGTATTGATTATAGTGATTAACTTATTTACTTGTTACAATAAACAATCATTTTCCTTTTTAAAATCCATACCTTTGTCTGAGGAGTCAGATATATGTGTGTGGTTGGTGACAGCGTGTGTTGAGAAAGAGAGTGTGAAGTGGCGTCCCCTCTGTGATGTATGAGGAGGCGGCCACAATATAAATTGGTGCCAGCGTGTGGGATACGAGTTGTCCAGTTGTCCAGTTGGCCAGTAAAGCCTTGGCTAGAGTGACCAGAGCAAAAGGACTTCAGTTAGTGTCACCTGGAGTGGAAAGTGTGGGTAACTCTTTAGGATTTGACTCACGGGGAGCAAATCTAGTGGAGAGGCACTTAAGCTTCAGAGTGGACAACTGATTTATGAGCTCTGTAAGGTCAATTTTGTGAGGGAGATTAGCCCAAAAGCAGAGGCTGTGGCAAATTGGTCAGAGGGTCCTGAGTTAGGTGAACTCTGAGAGGACAGACCAAGCGCAGCAAAGCTGAGGGATCTCCATTTTGAACAGCTCTTGTGAGAGGGCAGAGCTGTGGTGAATATAAAAGCAGCCAAAGGCAGTAATATAAAATAAAGTATCCTGAAATTGGCAAGAGGCCAGTGAAAGGGGAAAAGAAGACGCTAGAGAAGCTTGGTTACAGTTTCTAGTGTTAGATCAGTTGGAGCACACTGCTAATATATATATCAGACCTTAACACAGGAAAGGGAAAAAAGTATTTTAAACAGAGGCTTGGAAATAGTGAGGAGCCTTCTGTGCAAGAAACATGCCTTTGACACACAGTAAAATGGCTGAAAGTGAGCCAAAGTCTCCAGAGATGACTGAAGGAGCTGGAGAGGTGTTTTATGAAGAAGGGGACAGGTTTACCTCAGAGCAGGAGGAAGGAATTAATGGGGAACAGTTATCAGAACTGAGGAAAATTCAATTAACCCAGGAACATGAATATAGAATGAAACAAATGGAAATAGAAAGGGAAAGGATTGCCCTAGAGAAGGAGGAAAGAGAGAGACAATTTGAGCTGGAGAAACAGCGTATAGCATTGGAGATAAGAAGAATGGAATTACTGAACCAGAACAATAATAATAATAGGGAAAATGAGGAGAGCCAATTATCAAAAGCAGATTTAAAGAAATTTCCTTCCTATAAACAAGGGGATTCGGTTGAAGCGTTCCTTACAAGTTTTGAGAGAACAGCCTCAGATTTTTCTCTCAGAGAAGCAGAGAAAATGATAATTTTAAGGTCTCTGATTAGTGGGAAAATGGCGGAAGTCTATGCTGATATGCCAATTGAACTCAGTAAAGATTATTCAGAGTTTAAAAAGTTGGTTTTTCTTAGATTTGGCATAAATTCAGAACACCAGAGACAGAAATTCAGAAAGCTTACAAAGAGATCAGATGAAACTTATACACAGCTTGGTTTTAACTTAGAGAGGTGTTTGGACAGGTGGCTAGAACAGGAGAATGTACAGACTTTTCAACAATTAAAAGCTATTGTAGGCTTGGAGCAGTTCTATTCCTTACTCCATGGTGAACTTAAATATTTAGTGCAGGAAAAGAAACCTTCTGACATTAGACAAGCTGCTCAGATTGCTGATTTTATTTCTCAAATAAGGGGGCCTGTAAATTATGAGGGAAGAGGCATGATGAAAACATGGGACCCAAAGCACTCCAAAGAGCTAGGTCAGGGTCAGCCTAAAATGGGCGGCCATTTTGTTGATAAAACTTCTGGGCAGAGCCAGTCCAGGAACCAGATTTTGGAGGGAAAAGAAAAATCAGAAAAATTCACTAACAAAAGCTCTTGGGGAGATAAAATTTGCTTTGCTTGTCAGGGAAGGGGACACATTGCTTCCCAGTGTTATAATACAAAACAAAATAAAGAAAATTCTCCTCAGAAAGTGAATTTAAAAGATGCCAAGTCTGTATATTGTATACAGAACAGCCAGATGACTCCCTCTAGAGGTAGCTCTGTAGCCATGGAAACGCAACCAGAGGCAGCAGCTAGCTCTTCTGAAATTGATACTTTGAGTGGGCAGAGTACAAGCGACTATGAAGATCTGCCTATAGCTGAAATTAGACATTGCCTGTATATTCAGACAAATTCGCAGTTACTGGAATCAGCTGGGGACAGAATAAAAATTTTTGGACATAATTACACTGCTTTACGAGACTCTTGCTCACAGGTTTCGATCTTCCACTCAGATATTGTACCTCAGAAATGTATAATTCCTGATCAGAACATGACTCTCAAAGGAATTGGGCAGGAGATAGTGATCTTGCCTGTAGCAGATGTTTTAATTGATTATCAAGGATGGCGGGGAGTTTGGCGAGTTGGGGTCTCTTCTCAAATTCCTACACCTTTTCTTATTGGCACTGACTTAACAAAGCATGTCAAGAGTGCCTTGGTGATTACTCGATCACAATCTGACCAAAGTGAATCTAGTAATGGTACTGATTCTCAAGAACCAGAGGAAAATATACCCCAAGCTGAGGCATTTTCTTTAGAAATACCTCAGAAAAGTGTATTTGCCAGGGATCAGATAGCAGACCCCACTTTAAAAATCTGTTTTGAGAAGGTGGATGACAAAGACTTAACACTTGAATGTCCTGAACGTTTCATTATAAAGTGTGGGTTGCTCTACAAAGAAAAACTGATTAATATTTCTAAAGGAGGGCCTGAGATTAGAAGCCAGTTAATGGTACCAGATAAATATGATTCAATAATTTTGGAAAAGGGACATTCAGTCTTAGTTAATGCACATTTGGGTATAATTGAAACCAACCAGAGAATAACCCAGAAGTTTCATTGGCCTGAAATAGAAAAACAGGTTAGAAATTTCTGTCAGAAAATTGATATGTGCCAGAAACAGAGTTATAACAGTGACCAGACTGAGGTTAAGATGTGCCCTTTACCAGAAATCTCTACACCTGTTAAAAGTATTGAAGCAGACCTTATAAAAACATCAGTTACTTCCAAATTTATGAAGAGATTGTGGCAGATTTGGGGAGTAAAACAATTAGAGAATTCTCCCTATCATCCGGAAAGTGATGGGTTGGCAGAGAGATTCAATGTGACCCTCATGAGGATGATCAAAGCCTATTTAGCTGAGAACCATAAGAACTGGGACCAAAACCCTCAGTTATTTTTATATGCCTACAGATCAGTCCCACAAGAGAGTACTGGTTGCAGCCCTTTTGAGCTATTATTTGGGAGACATGTGAGGGGTCCGCTTGATCTAATTAAGCAAAATTGGGATCAGATTGTTAAAGAAGACCCCCAAAATATGATCACATGTGCAGACTCTGTGGTAATCAACCTCGAAAGAAATGTAGATCTGGCTGGGGAGAATCTAAAACCACAAAAAGTCAAACAGAAACTGTGGTATGACAAAGGGGCTAGGGAACTTCAGTTTATTCCTAGAGATGAGGTCTTTCTGGTGAAGCCCATCAAGGGGAACCAGTTACAACTGAACTGGAACAGTCCATATGGAGTTGTTCATGAAATGAGTAACCTCAATGACATTCTTGTGGGAGTTGAACAACTAGACAAAAGGGTTGTTCATGTGAATGCCCTTAAGCCTTCTTATAGTGAAGAGAAAATTGTGCTGTTTGCAATGAAAGCAGCTGGGAAAGAGGAACATGAGTTGCCCTTCTGGGAAGGGAGGGGGCAACAAGAGTTCCACACGCAGGAGGTGCAGATCAGCCCTTCTCTATCGAGTGAACAGCAAAGTGATCTTAGAACTTTAGTTACTAAGTATCAAGAAGTGTTCTCCAGCAAACCTGATGTAGCCAAAGGGGTGTTACAATGAAATGATCCAGAGCTGATGGAAAAAAGGACCAGTGACCTTGTTCCATGGTCCTATGACTGCAAGGTGGCTTTTGGAAAGCTAAAAGAAGCATCAGCCAACCGCCCTGTGTTGCATACTCCAGACTTAAATAAAGAATTCATCGTCCACATCGATACTTCGAAGGCCGGGGTAGGAGGCGTGCTGTACCAATGTGGTGACTACGGAGACCAGCATCCTGTGTCCTACCTGATCCAGAAACTTCGAAAGGAAGAAAAGCACGTGGTGACCATCGGAAAAGAGTGTTGGGCCATCGTTTGCGCCATCCAGAAAGTGAAGGCCTACGTCTGGAAGAGACATTTCCTTTGGTGCATGGACTACTCACCTTTTATATGGCTAAAGACTATGAAGACCCAGAACTATGAGCTGGTGAGGTGGGCTCGCATTTTGCAGGACTATGACTCAGAGGGTAAGGTTGTCAAATGGACAATGAACTGTGTTGCTGACGCCTTATCCAGAAGACCAGAAGACAATGAATTGATATGGACTCTTGAAGTATATCTGAACGTTTACTGTTATGAGTTGTATTGCAATGTTGAGTATATTGTTCAATGCCTTGTTATATGCGCATTTATTATTTAAACTAAGTAATAATGGTATGTATGTGTATGCGTGAAAATGTGGTAAGTTTATGATAGTTATTGAAATGTTGTGTTTGATGATATATTTGACCTGCAGTTGTTTTGTGATGAAAAGCACTATAGCTTTTCACCTCAAAACAACTTTATAAGGGGGAAGGTATGTGACGGCTGCGATGACGTCACCTGCCTGTCACTGGTAGTGCTGGAGCTCATCTGCCTATAGCAGGGCAGGAGGTGGGACTCCAGGGGGTGGAGTTATGGATATAAGGGGGGAGTGAATGAGGTGAGACAGTTTTGGAGAGTTAGAGTTAGAGTGAGAGTTGAGTTAGGGCATGAAGTACTGTGTTAGTTAAGGTCTGAGTGATAGTGTGTTTGAGGGGATACTTTATTTATGTATTGATTATAGTGATTAACTTATTTACTTGTTACAATAAACAATCATTTTCCTTTTTAAAATCCATACCTTTGTCTGAGGAGTCAGATATATGTGTGCGGTTGGTGACAGCGTGTGTTGAGAAAGAGAGTGTGAAGTGGCGTCCCCTCTGTGATGTATGAGGAGGCGGCCACAACGGCAAAGATGATCAAAGGTGGAATTGTTCAAAGATCACTCGTGTGTTCTCAATGTCAGAAGGCTGAGGTGATCTATGATGTAGTTTTCATCTGTGGAAATGTGAACTGCTATGGGGAAGATGTGATGTTGGTGACACCATTCCCATAGGTCAATAGCGAGGTACAGGAGGGACAAGGAATGGGTGCCTCCCTGCTTGTTGACATAGTATAGAGCTATAGTATTGTCTGTGGCAAGTTGTACTACCCAACCCTCGATGATTGGAAGGAAAGTGTGGAAAGCTTTATTAATCGCTAGTAGTTCGAGGTGATTGATATGGAGTAATTGTTCTTGATTTGTCCATAGTCCATGAATCTTGTGATGAAGACAGTGTGCTTCCCAGCCAGATGGGCTGGCATCAGTGGTAACTTGCACTGTTGGGTTGGAAGAACAGGAAGGGTCTTCCGATGAGCACGTACGACATCGATGTCCACCAAGTGAGTTGTTTGGCTAGTTCTAGTATCACTGTTAGCCTTGTGGGTGGGTGGTCTGTCATTGGGTTGAATAGTGACAAGTACCACGACAGGAGAGGCCTCATTTTGAGTAGGGCATGCTGAATCACTGATGTTGAAGATGCCATGAGCCCGAGGAGGTGTTGGACGTGACGGGCTGGTATGGAAGGTTGAGCCTGGAAGGGTTGAATGGCAGTCTTTAGTTTTGCAATTCTTTCTTGGGGAATAAATGCCCTGGCCTGCAAGGAGTTGAAGAGGGCTCCAATGTAAGTGACCCTTTGGGCCGGCTCGAGGTGCAATTTTCTAAAGTTCATCTTGAGTCCAAGAACTTGAAGTGTGTCAAGAGTGATGGTGGTGGCTCTGACGGCGTCGTGGTATGATGTTGCGACTATCAGCCAGTCGTCTATGTATGGATAGATGTTTATACCTTGAAGTCAAAGATGTGCTGCAACTGGTGCCATGCACTTTGTGAAAGTTCTCGGTGCCATGGATAAACTGAATGGGAGGGAGCAGAATTGATATGTGATGTTGTTGAATTGGAATCGCAGAAATTTGTGATGTGATGGATGAATCAAAATATGGAAATAGGCATACTGGAGGTCAATCACAACAAACCAGTCTCCCTGTGAAAGTAGAGGGATAATAGTGTCTAAAGTCAACATTCTAAATCATTAAGGTCGAATGAATTTGTTGAGGTGTCTGAGGTTGAGGATGGGACAGAGTCCTCCGTCTTTTTTAGGGACTGTGAAGTATCTCAAATAGAAACCATTGTGCAGGTCAAAAGAAGGTACTTTTATTATGGCCTTTTCTGAAAAAGCAAAGAGACTTCTTGAAGAACTACAGAGTATGGGGTAGTTTTAATTTTTCCAATGGGTGGAAGAGATATAAACTCAATAAAATAGCCATATTTGATAATAAAGAGGACCCATTGGTCATTAGGGATGTGGTGACGCTGCGGGTTAAACCACAGAAGCCTCTGTGCTACAAGGTCAGAAGACCAGCAGTCGTAAGATCGAATCCACGTGACGGAGTGAGCTCCCATCGCTTGTCCCAGTTCCTGTCAACCTAGCAGTTCAAAAGCATGTAAATGCGAGTAGATGAATAGGTACCACCTTGGTGGGAAGGTAACGGCATTCCGTGTGTAGTCGTGCTGGCCACGTGACCACAGAAACTCTCTTTGGACAAATGCTGGCTCTATGGCTTGGAATGGGGATGAGCACCATGCCCTAGAGTCAGAGACTACTGGACTAAATGTCAAGGGGAACCTTTACCTTTACCTATTGGTCATTAGTTATAGCTTGCCAGGAATGAAAAAATGGGTTTAATCTGGTTTGAAATCAACACTGGAAGCGGTGTGCTGGCATTTCAAATTTATGGATACTGCTGGTACTGTTTACCCTTTTTCTCGGGTCGATGAAAGGGTTGGTGTCATTGAGATTGATGTTGACTCCAAAAGGAAGATGATACCGGAGGTGAAGGGCCTTGAAATGACTTGTCTGTTGACTGTGGTTTAAATTGTCGGTAAGGCTGGAATCTTTGATATGGCTGTTGATGAAATGATTGCTGGTAAAACTGATTCTGTCTGTATTGAGGACATTGATATCTGAAAGATTGCTGGGTAGAATATGATCTTGCAGTTTTCCTTATCTTATGGAGGTTCTCCATAACCTCATCAGTTTTTTTGGTTGAAAAGCCCTGTACCGTCAAAAGGGAGATCCTCTATCCTTGACTTCGCATCGTCAGAAAGGCCAGTGGATCTGAGCCATGTATGCCAACATAATGTTATTGAGGTGGCTAAAGTCTTTGATGTCATGTCTGCCGAATGTCAAGCTGTGATATTCTGTTGTTTGACCAATGTTGTGGCTTCTGCATTGGTGTCGATAGCCTCAGGCTTGATGGACTCAGGTTCTGATTCGAGTATGGGGAGGATCTTATTCCATAGTTGCCATTGGTAAGCCCCCTTCGCTGCCTGATAATTTGCAACTCTGAGCATGAAAGATGTAAGTGAATAAATTCTCCTGCCGAGTATATCAAGTTTCCGACCCTCTCTATTGGTTGGGGCAAGTGAAGATCTGTTCCAAGCCCTGGATTGATTAGACTCCACAATTATGGAGTTGGGCGTAGGATGTTTTGGAAGGAATTTGGTGTCAGGACTATGCGTTTTATAGTGATTTTCAGTCCATCTCGAAGTCTGGATCAGTATAAACAGCCATTGATTGTTGAGAATGGTGTCGACATTGCGGTGGAGAAGGAGATGGTGATAAGGAATATCTCTGTTGATATGGTAGTGTGTACCTGACTCATTTTGGTTTGTCATGATAGAAGCGTTCTTGTGGTGCCTCCATCAAATAAGGGTCATAATACTGGTATCTCTCATCCACCTCATCATCATGATGATATTGTGGGAACTGGGGATAATGATAATACTCTCCATATGGAAGAATATGCTGAGGAGGCAAGATGTGTTTACACTTCTCCCAGTGTTTTCGGGGTGAGTGGTGTGATGAATCCGATCACGAGAGTTGTATTTCAATTGCCCGCCCTGATGAAGCTAGAATGGGCTGAAGTCTGTCTGGCTGGAACGTCAGCTGTAGAGAGGCCAGTATGAGGAGCTAAGCTACCGGTCGGCACCGGAACCAGAGCAATTGGTAGCTGCGGCTCTTCTCTTTCTCATGTGGAGCTGTGAGCATCTCTTAAGGACTCCTCCATAATGGCCGATGGTAGAGTCGGCTGTGGAGGCGGCTGTGGAGGGTCAATATGGACCGACTTGACTCGTTTTATCTTTTTCAGGATTGATTTGTCTTTCTTTTTCTTAGGTGTTTCTTGGGTTTGAGCCAAAGTCTTCAATATTGATGTCAATTTTGGCTTCGATGTCGACCTGGCTTTATCAGACTTATCAGACAGGGTCGGAAGCAGGCTGGGATTGAGTTTGCCGCTCTACCAATGGATCTGGGGATCTTGCCGCCTCAATTTAAGCAGAGGGAGAATTCAGAGACCTCTCCCAGAGGTAAGATCGGCACCTCTGGAGTCTAAGTTTATGTGCTGGCTTTGTAAGTTTTTTGCAAGCTGCACAAGAGTGGGTGGGATGTTGCTCACCCAAACAGAATAAGCTACGGTCGTGCCCATTTGTCAGAGATATTTCATTCAGTCAGACAATGCACTGCTTAAACGGGCCTGGTGAGGCCATAAAGAGCAGGGAAAAAGACGAAAAACAGTTTGTAGATAGTGGGGGAGGGGGAGCCAAAATGGGGATAGAAGAAAAGTAGACCTAACTCACAGGGGAATGTCGATTAGATGATTGGAAAGTAAAAGTGGTAAATTTGAAGTGTTGATTAGAATAGGAAATATCAATGTAAATTGCTCAGTAAAATTGCTCATTTCTTCCGGAGGTACGTACGAACGACACAGCAGAAAAAAGGAACTGAGGAGAGTCTTGGGTGGGTGGGGCATGTGCTCCACGGGGGAAAGTCCTGACAATCATGTGTCTTTAAGTTCTAGAATCTTCAAAGACGTTCAGCACAGGCACAGAACAGACCCAATTGTGTGCATTCACAGAGACCACGAAGAAGAACCTTTGTTTTAGGCTTTTGATGCTAATTGATGCTATGTCAATTAGCGGCCTTAGTTTTCATACATGTTTTATCCCAGCATCCACAGTTAATAACAATAAATTGAAGAGATTTGTAGTCTCTTTAGAAGGAAATGCCAGATTGGGAAAGACAATGTAGGAACCCAATGTTTATTTCTGAACTGATGTTTTAAGTAATGAATAACATTGATTCAATGAGCTTTTAAACATTATCAGCAATGAATAATTGCAAATCCTTCAGGTTTAAAATTTTAAAAATAAAATTTTCAGCCCAGTTCTGATAAATCTTTTCTCATATTAATTTTGATTTTGACAGAAGTTAGGAATTACTCAAATCCATTCCACTCTGTATTATCCTAATGATGAACCTGCTATGTAAGCTTTGTGTTTAAGAAATCACAGTATTTCATTTCAGCAAATACCTCAAAGTACAACTAGGATACAGAGATGTAAAAGGTTACTTTAAATTAATAGAACAATACTTTCAAACTGAGGCGAGGTCCGGAGTTGTGCTGGATCGACAAAAAACTGGACGAAGACATAGAGGATCACCACTATCATGAGGAAGCTCCCAGCAACAGCAGAAACAATTGCGTTGAAGAAAAACCTGTGCACACAGGAAGATTCTACTCACCTGAAGGAACTACACAGTTACACTGTGATTAAGCAAACAGTTCTTTAGAAAGGACACAAGAGTGGACTAACATGAAGGTGTCCCCTTATCTCCTTCTGACTCTATTCTCTTTGAAATGAAAATACTGTGCCATTTTTCTAGAGCCTGGGAAAATAACTCTTCCAGGCTCTGCAATTTTCCTATCTTCGCACAGGAAATGTCTGTGCCAACATGTACATTTCACTGTATATATCCATGTTGTCATGGTTAGGTAGGTTTGGAAGCCGATCAGTGCAGAATCTGTCAAACAGCTGCCTACAGCAAGAGACCTCTGCACAGTTTTCACACTTGACTGCAAGCAGTCTCATCATTTTCCAGCAATTGTTTCCATACCAGGTTGCAGAGAACCCTGCAGTTCTTTGGAACCTTATCAGAGGTTCTGCAACGGAAAACATACTATTAGAAATTACGCAATTAATACTTTTAGTGAGCAGTATACATGTGGGTAATTAAGTGTTATGTAATTACCAGTAACACTTTTAGTGAGCAGTATACACGTGGGTGCACACAATACACAGACACACTCAAGGACATTAAATATACCAAATTTCCCTGAATGCTGGCAAATATGCATCCCACAAAATCCTCCCCTATGAATAAGCAAGTGGACAGGGGTAGTTGAGTACAAAGCCATACTGACTAGAATAGCAGTTGTAGTCCAAAAAAAGTAAGGTTCCTATCCTCAAATTTTAGATCACATTCTCACATTCATTCTGCATAATATTGATATCTATTGGTGCTGGCTTTCCCCAGGTTCCCCCCCCCGTGTGTGCGCGCGTGCGCACGTGTGTGTGTGTGTGTGTGTGCATAGAATTCAGTGAAGTCTTCATTCAAAACAAAAACGGATGCTATGTCAATTAACAGAAGCTATTTAGGGGGCAATTCATGCTCCAACAACAGTCAATAGAAAAAAATAATGTGTTGAAATGCAAACTGAAAGAGTTTTAATTAAAGGCACAGAAACCCCCTGGCATTTTGGCCACTACATAATTACATTTCATTTTTTTTAAAAAAAAAATCATTGTCCTAATAACACAGGAGGACAATAAAGAAAACTAAAAAGCAAAAAGGCATCAGTGCACCTTGATCTGAAAGATGGAAGTGGGGAGTGGATGCTTCTCCTTCTAACTGTTCTTAATGGCAGCTCTGCTTTATAGATGGGGTCAATAAATTTAGCATTTCATTGGTCAGCTACTGTTAGCTTACCAGTAGTTTCTGCTTCCAACACAGTTATTAAGCCAATTGCAATGGTGGTCGAAGTTCTCAATACACTTATTGCAGGTACTACAGTGTTTGGTTTTTGGCCCCCTAGGAAGAAAAACACATTAAAAATGGAACTAAATTTGAGTACTAAAATAGGCCACATATAGGTCTCATATTTATGGCAGCCAGAATCCTGTCAGAACGGCACACATATACCAGCAATCTCATTAAGTGCTACACCCATTCCTGCTGCTGTCCATTGTACATTTGGACAAGTCTGAAGTGCACACAGTTGCTAATCCCATGACAGCAAGCGAAATGTGATGGGATGGTATGATTGCCCAGTGCATGGTATTTCATGATAGGATTTTGGCAGGTAAGTGGCACACCTCTAGTGCTAGTTTGGGGCACTGGAGTTGCAGGGCCATCAGTGGGCATGTCCAGACTCCAGACTACTGGAAATTGTCCCACCCCATCCCACCCCACATCTAGATAGATTAAGAGTATCCAACCAGGTGTTAGTGAGTAACAAGAATTAAGTAGCTGTTTAATCTATAACACTGATATTTTAGCAAATAAATAGGGACTTACAAATTTGGAATTATGGAAGGTACTTACACATCAGCTTCACAAAGATAGCAATGCTGGTTCTGAATGACATGCTTGCATTTGCTTCGGTCAAAAATGGGCATTGGCTTAGCATAATTCTTCTCTGCCAGTATGTTTTGGTCTGCAGGATCAATAGTGACTGCAACAAGATGAGTGATTAAATGGTGCACAAAAATTATACCAATCACCTGCAATATAATGGAGTTAAGGAAGAGTTAAGGAAGGAGGAAAGACAAGAGATGGGCTTCTTCATATTGTTGTTAGATCAGACTGGTTGCTTGGGCATTAAAATAATCAGGCCAAGCTGAGTTTTTTTTTTTAAAATGCTGATCAAACATCTTTTCGTACTATGAATAAAGGCTACTAATTATTTTGGATTTGATTGCAGGACTCAGAGTGAGAATCGTATCAAAAAGATTAGATCCTTACCATGTACAAGAGTTCCTGTACAAAAGGATTTACTAATCTCTCATTTTGGTGATGCTCTGGGATTGTGCAGTTTGCCAGTGGGTCAGACCACATAAGTGGCAAGGCATATAAACCCATCAGGCACATACACTCCTGATGATCTTGGCTGGCCTCTCTCCTGGGGGGCACCATAGAGATTCAAACTACTGTCTCCAGCCGTTTGAAACAGATGGGTTTCATAAGCTCTGTGACAGACTGGGAGAGGACTAATTTTGCATCTTTTCTGAGAAAGTGACATTTCAGAGCCTACGGGTAATTATGGTAAATGTAATCTTCTGTGCAGGTTTTTATTCTTCATTAGGAGGATATCCCATTAGCTGCTGCAAACACAAGCAGAAGGGAGCAAAGATGTATCCCCCCCTTACCAACACTTATGCCAAGTTGTGCAACTCAGTATGCAACAGATAATGTCTTAATATGAGGCAATTTACCTCCAAATGCTATACCTTTTGGTTAGCATTGCAATAGGATTCAGCCAGTACCTCTGACTATATAGACGTGGTTCTTGGGAAAAGTGGGCTCTCTGCTTCTACCACAGTCAGCTTCTTTGAGAAAGTGAGAGGTAAAAAATGGGATATGAAAGGTTGCAAAACACCTGACAAGAAATCTCTGGTCTCCTGTGAATCTGTATATGTTGTATGGATTTATTTATTTATGAAACATCATGTAAACCAGTGGTCCCCACCCTTTTCTGAGTCATGGACCAGTTGGGGAGGTGGGGTCTGTGCGCGGGGGCGTGGGTACCCCCCGTGCTCATGGATGTGCAGGGTGTGCTCGCAGAGGGGTGGAGTGTGCTCACACACATGTGCAAAGGGGTGGAGCACGTTTGTGCACATGCATGAAGGGGCAGTGTGCCCGTGGAGGGGAGGGGTACACTCACACGCATGTGCAGAGGGGCATGCTCATGGGTGGGCGGGGCACCTGTGTGTGTGGGCAGTGCGTGCAGAGGGGCGGGAGCTCTGTCTCAGTGGCTCAGTCCTCCCATGGCCACGGACTGGCACCGGGCTGCGGACCGGGGGTTGGAGACCCCTGATGTAAACAAAACAGGGGTTACAGATATATTATCTGTGAAAAATTACTACCATATTAATGTAACCCCTATGAAATATTGGTTCAGTCCAAAGGGTGGGGCTTTGAGTAAGAGATTTGAACCAGAAAAAGCAAGAGAGCTGAATAGGCTGGAGCTGCTGTTGCCTCTTAGACTGCAAAGGCCCATGCCAATTTGGTCTAGGTATAATTCCTATATGTTTGTGTTGCATAAGTGAAACCAGATAGTGAATTCAGTTATATGTAATTGATTTGATATTTTATTCCATGGTTTCAAAGAGTGTGCATGTGGAGCTTATTCTTTTTATGTTATGGATACCCAACCAAGCTGAGCAAGATATCTTGGATTTTTGTCTGATTTTGAATTCAAAGGACATTTAAACTTTGCAATTCTACAAGAAATTTCTGTATTGTGCTGTTGCTGAGGACTTGGGTGCACATATTGTAGCATTTTGTTGTTATAATTGCTCAGGTTGTCTGTTATGTAGCTGTGAATAATAAGAGAGTTGATTTGTGAAATTGTCTTTGCAGGGGTCATCAATAGATATCTAAATGAACAAATAGCCCCATAGAACTCAGAAATGTTACATTAGCATACACAGGATCAGGTGGTTTGGCTGCCAAAACCTAAAGTCTGCAGGAACATGTAATAATTTACTGTTGTTATGTTCTGTAAACATTGACCTCAAGGACACTAACCACTCACTTTGATAAACTTTTTCCCTGGATGCCTACCAGTGATTCTTTCCTGAATGAGGCATACTAGTGTCTCTGTACAGGTCTAGTATATTTTTGGTAAATCCCAAACACAATAAAGCAACACTGCCCCAAATCTCACAATTGTTTTAGAAATTCAGAGACAATAACTGTGCAACCTTATGCACGTCTGTTAAAAAGCAAGTTCCACTGAATTCATTAACTTGTAGGTGTGTGGTGTATGGGTACAGACGTAGCTAACTGTTTTCAACTCTTACGGCACAAGCAGTTCAAATTCAATTTTAGTTTTATCACACTGTTCTAGCTAAAAAGGGAGAAAGGATACAGCATACGCAACATTCTTCCATTCAGTTGGGAGAAGAGGTATGTAGATGCCAAAGCCTACTATGGCCAAGTATGAATAAAGCAAGAGTGTGATCAGCTGGAATGAGTGGAGAGGTAAAGACCACCCATTCACTCTGGAATGCGCTGGTACCACTATGAAGTTATTCAGCTGTTCAGGCCTTGTCTGCCTCAGCTTCTTGTTATAACAGGTCATCTGCAATACAGAACCCAAAATCACTTGTTAGAAACTGCTGTTGTGCCTTTCAGAGCTAACCTCCCACCCCACAACATGAAGACTGTCTGCACATATTTGTGGAAAGTGGTTACAGATACAAATCAAGTGTCATCTACCTGCAAATCAGTGGTGCTGAAGAATGAATACAGCACCTAGGGCTTTCCCCCCCAAAGCCCAAGCGGGAGCAATTGCATGTGCTGGAGCACATGGATAATTGCAATCTCCTTGTCCTGGTGAGTGAATGAACTGATAAGATTTCACAAAATAAGCATAGAGAAAGTCAGTGAAAAAGGAAAGGACTCAAAGGATGGGTATTTATTTCATGTTCTTTGATGTAGGCCCTCTTTCATGCTAGCAGTTTAAATTAGGAGTGAGCATTGGAACTGGCCAAAATGCATCAGGTCTTTTTGAAGAGAGACTGCACAAAAAGAAATAACAGGCCGGTCCAGCCTTATTTTCCAGCTTTGACCGGTACTGGATTTATAAGGGGGCAAAGGGGGCAATTGCCCCGGGGCCCTGCCAGAAGGGTCCTCCCCAACAAAAATATAATAATTTAAATATTAGTTTCTTTTATTTTTAGATTCGGAAACAATACTTCTCGTGCAATCATCTGTAAAAATGCCTGAATTAATCATTAAGCCAAAAAAAAAAAAAAAAAAAGCATGTGTTTAGGACCTCAAGAGAAGGGAAGGCTCCCACAGAGTTTGCAAAAGGAAAGAGACTAGATCTTTGCTCTTCTCAACTGAAGCAAAGACCTGGAGCAGATTTCCCGATTCTTTCCACTTATCTGGAACAGATATCCTGCGTCCATCCACTTAGCAAATATCTGGTCTTTCGAAAACTGGGTGGGAGTCTCTCAGGGCAAAGGCACTGCACCTGTGACTCTGATCCGCAGGAACAAGAGGGCTTTGAATAAAGTTCATTATCGGTTTGTCCTTCAGTTTTAGGGATCTTCCTTTTCCAGCAAGGCTTTCCCTGTGCCAGTTCATGTCCCTACTCAGCTCTGGATTAACCATTAAGCAAAATAAGCATGTCCTTAGGGCACCAAAAAGGGAAGGGGGCACCACAGAGGGTTTTTTTCAGTGCTGGATTTACTATGGATCATGGTACAAATGGTGCACCCTCCTTACAAATCACATCTATACATTCCTCACCCTCAAGTACTTCTCAATTCCCATAGATGCAACACCAGACCTGGTTCATGTTGATCAACTAACAGTTATTGTGAGGTATGTTGCTTCTTGGATGCTGATAGAAAGATTTTTAAATTTCCTACAGACTTGCTCTCATAAGGCTGAAGTTCTGGCTACATCTCTACTAGAACTGATAGGAAAAGGAGGTATTAAGCATGATGGTAACTAGTTGTTCAGAGAGAGATCATTCAGTAAATTGGCACTAATGAAGAATTATCTATCTGAGAACCATGGTGCCCCATGAAAGACTAAGTGCTCTATGCCTACTGGATGTGCAGACCGGAGCAAAGTGCGGCCCTCCAGATGTTCCTGAACTGCAAATCCCAACATTCCTCACTGTATGGGCTAGGCCCAGCTCTCCTTACACTATTGGCTATGTGGGCTAGACCCAAATCTCGTCACTATTAGCTGTGTGGGCTAGGAGTTGCAGTTCAGCAACTTCTGGAGGGCCACATTTTGCCCACCACTGATAGAGAGCAGTATTCAAAAGAAGATACAGTTTGAGGAGTTCATTAAAGATTTTTCAGATGCCAAGTGTAGAAAGACTTTTTGTAGATATTCTAGTGTGATGTACATAGCTACATAGCTGTAAGTTAGTAAAACTTACAGCACTTAGCTTAAATACACTTAAAACTTTTGCATTGATATGTTCAGAGTTTAATTTGATTGTGCAAATTGTTGTGTTAGCCATTGTTATTCATGGAAACTAAGGAGTACATAGCAGCAAAGCTATACTCTTTGTAATTTGTCTTACCAAATCATCCACTTGGAGTTTTGCTGGTATGTATTTAAATGCATACATGAATTTAATTCAGATATATAATTAGTGTAACCTTTCTATGTACATACAGTATAAGTTCCAATGGCATGCAACAAATGGACTTGGATATGTAAATCTGGTGATTTGCCATGTATTTTCATTCCTGTGTATGAGAGCCCTCCTGAACATGAAGTGTCCTGAGGGAATTTTATTCTCTCTCTTATATTTTTGCCTGACATAACACTGGAGATTCTTGGAAGCTTTATGAGAATCTTCAAGATTGCTATAATTAGTTTACTTGAATGCTAGCTATCACCCCTCTACCATTTTATATACACAAAGCTAAACCCTGTTTTTGGAAATATGTAGTATCAGGATTCTAAAAATGATTCCAGTATTTCCAAGTTGTGAGGATTATGTTTTAAGGTTACAGCAAGCAAAATTGCATGGGAAAGAGGGAACCCCATGATTATAAGTTTTTCCACGTAATCATTTAAATTGTGATTTAAATCAAATCCTCCATGTGTATTTGACTATCAAATAGGCAGGAGATAGGGTTTTGCTTGTTTCTAAAAGACCTGAGGGGAGCTTTCAATAACAGGACATTTTGGAAGTCACTAATTTATAGGATCACTGTAAGTCAGGAGTCTCAAACTTGCGGCCCGCGGGCCAATTGTGGCCCGCGGGACGATAGTTTGTGGCCCCCGCCTTCATCATAGGCATCCTTCAGTCTCGAGAGACTATGGTAACATGCTCTGAATCGAGGAGTGTTCTCTCCAGAGCATGAAGCCTGAGTAAAGTTATATGGAGGATAGGCTGTTACCCAAGCAGCAGATCCCCCCTCTCCACGTTGCTGAAATAGTCCAATGGAAAGGCAAAAGCCAATACAACTGGTTTCAGCGACGTCGCAGGAGTTGGCAGAATGACACAAACTGCCTTCGGGACTCCAGCTCCAGATTTTGCATCTAGGTTAACTCCTGAAGCCTTTTTCATGAGTGGATATAGCCACAAGGCAGTGGAGGTTTGAAATCGGAGTTTTAGGGTTACAATTAGGGTTAAGGCTTGGGTTAGAGTTACTGTTAGGGTTAGGGTTAAGGCTAGGGTTAGGGTTAGGATTAGGTTTAGGGTTTGGTTTAGGGTTAGGGTTAGGTTTAGGTTTAGGGTTTGGTTTAGGGGTAGGGTTACGATTAGGGTTAGGGTTTGGATGAAGGCGAGGGTTACGGTTAGGGTTAGGGTTGGTATGAAGGCTAGGGTTAGGGTTAGGGTTAATGTTAGGGTTAAATCTAGGGTTAGGATTAAGGTTAGCTGCAGGGTTAGGGTTATGGTTAGGGTTAGGTTTAGGGTTGAGGCTAGGGTTAGGGTCTTAATATGAAAGTTTAATGTTAGTGCGGCCCACGAGTTTGATACAGTGTTGTGTGCGGAGCTGAATGAACCTCCCAATCACTGTCGGGTATATGGCTCTTGTGGGTGGGGCATCGGCTGGGCTTGATGCAAGCAGAGATACAGTGGTGCCTCGCTTAACGAGCGCACCATACAACGACTAATGCGATCGCTCAACGACTTTTAGATAGGGCGAAACTCGATTTGCGAAGATCGGTAAGCGTTTCGCTTACCGATCTTCGCAAAACAAAGCCCTGACGATCAGCTGTTTGGTGGACAAAATGACCGCCGGAAGCCCCAAAATGGCCGCGCGCAGCGTTTTCGCGCCCTCCCCTCACTTAACGAGGGCGCGAAAATGGCTGCCGGCCATAGGAAACTTCGCTGAACGGTGAGTAAAGGAACGATGTTTAATGCATTCCAATGGCTTTCCCTGTCCCATTCAGCGATGTTTCGCTATAGCGAAGGTTAATCGGAATAGATTAACCTCGCTATGCGAGGCACCACTGTACATTTCTCAATGAATGAAAGTTACAGCAGCGTTGCCATGGAGTGTTTTCTTCCATGCCTGGCTGGCTGCCTTGTTTCTATTGAGCACACGTGGACATTCGTCCCAGCACGCTGCGTGCACAACACTTTTTAAAAAGTTTTTTAAGTTGCTGCCCAGTGGGACATTATACATACATACATATATACACTTAGAGATTTAATATTAGGTGTCTCTCTCTCTCTCTCTCTGAGAAAATTAATCAAAGTGATGTGTACACAGCAGGATAAAAGAAAAGTAAGGAACTCAGTGCAGCCTAATGTAGTCTGCAGTCACATAGCGATGCCTGTCCATTGGCAATAACAGTCCTCAGTAACCCAGACCAATTATAGGGTCACACCATTATTTGTGGGTCATTGTTTTTTATTTGCATAGCGCTATTTGCATTGCCTTGCACAATGAACATTACATATATTTCTATATGATGTAAAAGTAGTCAAAACAAATGACATCAACAGTAGCATGGTGTCATTTCCACTTCTTTTTCCTGTAATAGCACGGCGGATAACAGTCCATGAGCAGACGCCTTTTTTGCACTCGCTATCCTGGTACTTTCTACCAACTACAAATGCCATGGTGTTCATGTCATCATGAAAGACATGAATATCGGGCATAAAAACAAAGGAGACTGCTACCGGGCTTTTATCCACCGACCGCCGTGCTGCGGTTAGAAGAAAAAGAAGTGGAAATGACATTCTCCATGCATTGAGACATTCGCCGTGTGTCAGCTAAACGCTTGATTGAAACTTCAATGCCACAGTGACACCAAGAGGAATTATATACTGTATATTACACAGCCCCAAACATGTCTTTTTCAAAGCCCGCAGTGAAGAGAAAGGTTGGTGATGAGCACAGACAATTTCAGGAAATGTGGGAAATGCAATATTTCTTTGTTGAGTACAGGGGCACCCCGACGTGTCTTATTTGCACAGAGAAAGTTGCAGTGCACAAGGAATACGAATTGAAACATTACACAACTAGTCACACTGAGGAGTATGCAAAATACAAGGGAGATGAGAGAGCCAACCGGGTTGCCAATCTTAAAACATGTCCACTGAGGCAACAAGATTTCTTCAAGAAAGCAATCAAAGAGAATAATACAGCAGTCGAAGCTAGCTACGTGGTTAGTGAGATGATTGCTAAAGCAGGAAAGTCATTCACAGAAGGTGAATTTGTCAAAAAGTGCATATTACAGGCTGCAAGTATACTCTGTCCAGAAAAGAAAGGTCAGTTTAGCAACATCAGCCTTTCTGCCAACACCGTGGCAGAGCGCATTTCTGACCTGTCAAGTGACATTTATGATCAACTGTGTGAGAAAGCCAAATGTTTCGGTCTATATTCAGTCACTATTGATGAGACCACAGACATCACTGACACTGCCCAGCTCGCAATGTATGCCCATGGTGTTGATGATAATTTTGAAGTGATGGAGGAGTTGCTCACAGTAACTCCAATGCATGGCCAGACCACCACTCAGGAGATATTTCACCAGCTGTGTGATGCCATTGAGAATGCCAGTTTGCCATGGAAGAGGTTTGTTGGAATAACAGCCGATGGAGCGCCATCAATGACAGGGAGGAAAAATGGACTGGTGGCACTTGTTCAAAAAAAAAAAAAAACCACTGGAAGGGGAGGGTGTGGAGGAAGCCATTGCTCTGCACTGCATTATCCATCAGCAGGACCTTTGCAGCAAATGCCTGAAGTTTGACAATGTGATGTCTGTCGTTGTGAAATGCATCAACCAAATCAGATCAAGGGGCTTAAAGCACTGAAGGTTCCGTGCTTTTTTAGAGGAAATAGAGTCAGAATATGTGGATGTGTTCTACTTCACTGAGGTACATTGGCTCAGCAGGGGAAATGTATTGAAGAGATTTCTTGAGTTGACAGCAGAAGTGAAAGCCTTCATGGAGAAGGATGGAGTAGCTGTTCCTCTGCTAAGTAATCCCAAATGGCTCATGGACTTAGCTTTTCTTGTTGATATCACACATGAGCTTAATGTACTGAACAAGAAGTTACAAGGCCAGGGGCAACTTGTCAGTGTTGCCTATGACAACATGAGAGCATTCTCCACAAAACTTGTGTTATGGAAA
Organism: Pogona vitticeps; assembly: GCF_051106095.1. Taxonomy (NCBI): domain Eukaryota; kingdom Metazoa; phylum Chordata; class Lepidosauria; order Squamata; family Agamidae; genus Pogona; species Pogona vitticeps. The sequence continues at coordinate 76,761,665 of NC_135788.1, read as the reverse complement.
GTCCAGCTCTCTCAGACAAACCTTTGCCTTTTCCCAGCATGCAAGGCAGTCGTGGATGCAGACGCACCATTCAGTGGTGAGAAGTTTGTTGATGTCATTTTGAAGCTACAGGAGGAATTTGATCACAGATTTGCAGACTTCAAGATGCACAGAGCCACATTTCAAATTTTTGCGGACCCCTTCTCCTTTGATGTGCAAGATGCCCCTCCTGTGCTTCAAATGGAGCTCATTGACCTGCAGTGCAACTCTGAACTCAAAGTGAAGTTCAGGGAGGTGAGTGGAAAAGCAGACAAGCTTGGGCAATTTTTGAGAGAATTGACCCCCCAGCTTCCCTGAGCTTTCCCAACTGTTCAAGCAGACCATGTGCCTTTTGGGGAGCACATACCTGTGCAAAAAGCTCTTCTCCACCTTGAACTTGAATAAGTCCAAGTACAGGTCCACACTTACTAATGATCATTTTCAAGCCATACTGAGGGTCTCAACTGCTTCCTCCCTCAAGCTAAATGTGGCTTGGCTATGCAAGAGGAAGCGCTGCCAGGTCTCTAGCAGCAAGGAGTAGGCAAGAGAAGCCATGTTCAGAGGAACAGTTCATGTTCTTCAATGTTCCATTCATGTTCAGGACAATTCATGTTTAGAAGAAAATTAAAGGTTAAAGAACTGTTGATAGAGGCATTTGAATCTGAATACAGCAGATATAGAAAACTGAAGAAACCACATATAGTCTCTTACTAGAGAAATCATCATCATCATCATCATCATTTTATTTATTACTGATTTATGTATTTTCTTATTAGTTCTTAATTTGTTTATCTATTTTTAATCTTATTTCATGTTAAAAAATAAAAATAAAGCGATTTGAGAAGATTGGAATTTTTTAAAACAAAACTTTTCTTGTGGAAAACCTGAGGCGGCCCAGCCTCAGCCAGACTGTGCCTCCAGCGGTCCCCAGGTAAATTGAGTTTGAGACCCCTGCTGTAAGTCATAAGAAACTTGATGGCAATAGCAGCAATAGTTTGCTACTTTTCATGATACTCAGAATGTGTTGCTTGGGCAGCTGTGTCTCTCTGCTTGCCCATTTTCCCCATCTCCCAAATTCTTGAATTATCTTTCTCTCATATTCTATATAATCTTCTCAATAGAATATCTCATCACCCAGCCCTACTTTTATTCATGCCTATTATTCATGCCTATTTTGGTTTTTCCCTGCCCTGTCTTAGAAATTCATCAAGCATCCATGACTAGCAAAATACATTAAACAGAATACAGGTTAGATTTATAAGGCAGTCAAAATGCTAAAACAGAGGGAAAAAATAATTAAAGGTAAGTTAAAGCTTAAAATAATTCTCCATTAAATCTTTATATATCTTGCATGCAGCTGTGAGAAATATTGCACAGGTAAGTGTCATCTGGGGATTAAGACATACAATTAGTTTGTGTGAGATCTCTGTTTCAAGACAGCCCCAAAACCAGTTAAGCAAAGGAAGAATAAGCTTATTATGTGGTTCACAATAGAACCAGCAGTGTAACATTACCTGTGTGATTGATTCTACCATACATCTCAATGGTACAGTGGACCCTCGACTTACAGATGGCTCGATTTACAGACTTTTCGAGTTACAGACTTCTCTGGCTGCAAAATTTAGGTTCGACTTGCAGCCGGAGAATCGCCTTACAGACCAGAAAAAAACCAAAATGGAACAAAAATGGAACAAAAACGGCCGGTTACAGATTAATCGGTTTTCAATGGAGACTTTTTGACCTGCAGCCACCATTCCAATACAGATTAATTCCGTAAGGAGAGGGTCCACTGTAACCTCTGAGGGAATAATATGCCATCCAGCTAGTGAGAAGGCCCTGCAGTGGGTCAGCAGCTCCAGAAGGAAGAGGTAGGCAGCCAGAGCTGCAATATATCTGGAATTATCTGCTGCAAGAAAATTGGGAGCTCTGCCCATGTCGCTGTGCCTGTGTCAAATACCCTCTGTTTGACAAGTGCAGTTGTGTTGCCTAATCCTGTTGTAAGAAGGACTGAGGGACGAAACCTATAAATGTGAACTTCTGATGTACTGCTTTTAACTAAGGAGAGGAGAATTGGTCTAGTGACTCAAATATAACATCCTCCAAAGAACAAAATGAAATTCCATCATTATAGGAAAGAAGCATAACCAGCAATGTTGAGCATCACAAGATAACCTAATAAGAGAGGAGGGGAGAGGAAGAAGCTCTGCAATTACGAGAATAGAGGTCTAAGCTGATAGTGGTATCAGTCCAAGCAAAAGTGGCAAGTATCCTTCACTCAGCTTGAGCAATCACTCACTCTTCCTAATAAGACCAACCCAGATTCCAAGCCTGTAGTATATTTGCCTGTAACACTAATTTCCACATCAAACTGCCTGCTTTCACTACTGCTGCCTGCCTTGCAGGCCCACATGTGGCTAGCCTGCGAGCATAAGAATTAAACTTAAACCAGCTTTTAGGAAGCCTAGCACTGTTTTAACCTGGTGCACCACCACCCAACAGGATGAGGAATGGTGCCTGATTGGCAGAAACAATCATGATAAGGATAATGATGATGATACAGTAAACCAGTAACATTAACACAATATCAAATGGGTCAAACTACCGATGCCACAATTAAAAGAAATGCTCCCTGAAGTGATCAAAGATTGTTGATTGCCCTAACCTGACTTTTGTTACCTCCACATTTTCCAAATCTTATGTTACTTGTCTGGCAATTGGTCATTGAGAAGTAAACATGACCTCTGTTTGCAAGTCCAATTGCTCAGTCATGAACTCTGAGGGAATCACATTGCTAGAGGAAAAACATGCTCTTATCTTCTAATTATGAGTTCAGTATTCTCATGTATTGTGACCCTGAGTGAATAATGTTGTGACTCTTATACCTAGATACAATTTTGTGTCTTCATTTGGGGATGTGGGTAGGAGATACAATCCATTTAATAGTTGATTGCTTGTAAATCATATTAACTGGATATGAAAATGATTCATAGGCAAAGATGCTGGAATTCCTTACATTTTAAATATATATGTCCACCTGATTAAAAAAGAATCTCAGAAAGCAGAACACTGGTAAGTTTTTCCTTGACATTTAACAGGCTAAAAATAGGTGACCAATTCATAAATCTATATCATATATGTCAGAAAAATTATGTTGGATAAGTGTAAATACAAAGTTTAAGTGAAAAGCCACATTTCCCACTAAAATTTCTCATTTCTTACTCACCTTTGTGATGTTCAACATGTTCTTCCATTCAACCCACTCCCTCTGCCTCTTCTTTTATTAAATGGACCAGAGAAAGAGAGATGTGGGTAGAATTCAGAACTCCAGTAGGATCTTTCCCTCATGAGTTTGAAAATCTCCAGAGTCTCAGAGGACAGATCTTTTTTCTTTTCTTTTTACTGCAGTATTACCAAAGACACACATTACTGACATGGCCTATGTCAACACAGATGTTATCAACGTTTGGGGGCAGAGGAAGTTTCCTTATAACCAAGTGACTTCCTTGCAGCTATGGAAACAGTTTCCACCACACTTCTATGTAAAGCGATGTTTCTCCTGGGTCTTGGAGGAAGTAGACGGTGTTTTCTTCACCTCCCTAAAGCAGCTTGGTTTGATAAGATTATGACAAAATATATTCATTTAAAGCACTCAAGCAGACAAGACCAATGTAGATTGGCCTTATGCAATACAAAAAAGAATCCTATTCTCCAAAACCACATACACATAAACAAAACACACCAAAATGTATTTCGTTAAGGGTGCTTTGCTTGAGTTCTTTGTACTTCTCTGAACTGTAGGCAATAGGAAGTCGTTTCGTCTTGTTGTGCAACATTTCTGGAATTAAATTTTACAGAGAAAAGTCCAGTTATAACAGAAGCTGCTAGCACCTCCTTCCATTTCTGTTTCTTTCACATCAGTTTTATATGGAGATATTGAGAAGCTAAAATGCTGTTTATTTATTTATTAGATTTATATACTGCCCATCTAGAACATATCTACTCTGTTGTTAAACAATTAGGCTCACACTATATTCTTCTCAAAATTTGGCACCCACGATAGCCTAGAATACCTGTTATAGCTTGGTCCCTTAAAATGCTTAGCAGTTTTAATATTTTGATTTTAGTTTAACAGAAAGACCAGTAGGTAGCTAATGGACAGAGACCAGTGGCTCATCCAGCTCAGTGTTGCCTATACTAGTGTTTCTAAGCATGGCTGGGTAGCTAGGATTACAACACCTATAATCCAGGCAACAAAGTAATTTCCCTTGTTAGATGGAGATTATGGTGCCCATAGTATAACCTTATCTGGATTGTATAAATTTAGGGAAGGTTGGTTTGTCCAGGTGCTACGGAGCCATTTTTTTAGCAGATGCTACTGACCCTGAGAATAAAAAAGTCAACTGATAGCTGCATATAAAGTAAAAATCAACTGTGGAGCAGGAAAGCTGACTCCCAGCCCAATCAAGACAGTAAGTGTGGTAGCATGGATTATCCATAAATCTGGCAGTGCAAGCCCTCTTAAAATATGGTCAGTTACCCAAGAGCAAAGAGAGTCATTTCAGGCTTAGCTTTCATGTTATGGATTGGGCTGCAAGAATCTATGACATTACGATATTTTTTTTAAGTGGATATTAAACATTAATAGCATATTAAATATCACACGACAGGTGTTAAGTTTCACAAAGGTCTTGTAAAAGGAGAGATGGTTAACTCCATTACTTCGTAGGGATGTTCACACATATGTGTATTCACACTCAAAAAGAAAAATCAAGAGTAGTCCTTATACACAATCTGAAGTCAAGGATGACTGATACCTTTATTCATTCACTAAAAAAAAAAACCACAGCTAGGAGCTGGGAACCATGGAGCTGTGGATGGTGCAGAAAAAATATAGAAGTTCCAAAAATCTGGCAATGATTTTTGAACTTTTAGTTTCTTCTGTGCCATCTACAGTTCTGTGGTGCCCAGTCAGGTTTTTTATACCATACACTTTCAGTTAAACCTGTTTTGAATGCCTGAATAGGTCTATTCAGCTCTATTCAGATGTTTAGCCTGCAGTGTTTGGAACTCAAATGCTGGGAGCTGAATGCCTGAACAAAGCTTCCATCTTCAATTCTGATTTGAACTCAGGTATAAGAATCCCAATATCTCTATTCTGCTGTTATATATGAAGAGACTAGAATTGTAAGGATGTGCCGCTTAAGACCAAGGCTTGATCATCCATGCTATGGTATTCCATTATTATGTATACATGTCAATATTGGAGAAGAGAAAATAAGATTTATTTGAAATGTGGTGTTGGAGGAGAGCTTTACAGATATCTTGGATCACTAGAAAGACAAACTGGTTTTATGTCAAGTCAAGCCCGAACTCTCACTGCAAGCTACAATTGATCAAACCAAGGCTATTGTATTTTGAATACATTATGCGAAGACAAAATTAACAGAAAAAGACATTTACCACTAGAAGGCAGGAGACCACCCCCCCTGCATTCTGAGGTGAAAGATTCCTAGGGAACTTCAGAACCTGAAGAGGGGGGCACAAAGCTTTCAATTATTTATTGTAATTGTTTCCCGTGCTGAACCCAATTTATAACTTTTAAATAATTTTGTCCATTGTATTATATAAATATTAAACTATGACTATTACTTTAATCTTTTAATTTTACAGTATTTGTGTGTTCCACTCTGAAGGCTCTGACTGCAATCATTCACCTTAATACAGTTAAAATTATATGTGGATTATATTGCACCAAGTGATCACACTGGGAATCAAACTACAAATATTATGTATCTCCTACCTCTGTTCCCTTGGAAAGTTAGAAGTGGAAAAGGAAGAAGACATTGAGAAGTAGGTGGTCATTATATGTCTTGATTATGAGTAGACAACTAATGAGCAAGCCTTTGTAACACCTTGGTCAACAGAATCAATAATGCCTTTTAAATTTGAATATACACTCTAGCACTGGACTTCAAAGAATATGATAGATAAAAATGGAATAATTATGTTCTGAGATCCTGGGAAGAAATGCAGAATGTAAATACAATGGCTGAAATCTAATACTAAATCACAACTAGAGTAGGCCTGTTGAACCTATGAGGAGCCAATGCCTCCATAAATTCCACTGATTCGGTGGGCCTAATCTAGATGCAATTTCAGTCAATAATTTGTACCAGATATTAACTGCATGTAGAGTGGGTGGAGGGGAGAGCACAAAAGACAATCACTCATCTCAAAAAGTCTCTAAATTAAGAATGATTTCCTGAGTTATAATTATAATACAATTCCCACATACCAAGACCATCCAGCCTATCTTTCCTCTCCCTGTGTGGATCTGGAATTGCGAAGCTGTGATTGGATAATCTCCATCTGATCTGACGCTGCTGCTTCTGCCCCCTTTTGGAATGTCACTGCTTGTAAAAACTAGAGGGGTTGCTATGGCAACCAACTGACAAGGAAAGTTGTTATTTGGAGAACTTTTCTTGGGCTATTGTATACCAGAAGATTTTTGTGACCAAAAAAAATCTGTTTTCCCCATAACTTTATTCACATGAAAAGAGGTCGAATGCTGCTTGATAAAAAGCAGCTACTCTTCCCATATCTTTTGCTTGAGGCTCAAGGCCTAGTAGGTCATCACTCCAAAATGATTGCTTCAGAGCAACAGAAAAAATCCTGCTCTTCCATGGAAGGCATGACCAATGATTGGGGAGTTCCTCCTTTCATGATGAGACTTTGGCCCTAAACTCTCAAAATTAGAAGGATTAACCATTTGCTCTATTCTCCAATCTTCGGCTAATCAAGAATTTTGGCATCTTCTTCATTGCCCTCATTCCCATCAGCAGCAAGATTTCTTGTAATTCCTTTTTCAAAAAGACTCAAGATGACTTCCAGCAGTGGTGAAAAATAGAAAATTTAAACAACTGAATTATACATCATTATAATGTAAGATACTGAAAACATCAGTCACATGATAGACAATAAAATACAACACAGCTGATGCATTAAAATGCTTGGGCATAAGTGGAATTATTGGCCTGGTATCAATGCCAGGTGGTTCTCACTGGGAAGTGCAGTTCAAGCTTGACAATTATCAACAAAAAGGTCCTTTCCAACGTTACTCCCCTCCCTACTGGACATCAAATGTTCATATGAGGGTATGGGTAGATTTACAGCAGAATTGATATTGCAGTCCCAAATTATATTAGGCTTTAGCAGTTAAACGAGTCTGAAAACATAGGCAACTCAGTGTAAAAGTATCTTCTCAAGACCTGAAGTGAGTTAGACTGAGAAGCAGTTTGCACTATCATACACTTAACAGCAATAAAACACACTTGGGAGGATGGGCAGTTCTAGCATCCCAACCTCTGTAAAGCAAATGGGTTAGCTTTAATTATGATTTAGAAGGGGATGCATCTTCTAGGTAGGCTCTCAGAGTTTCTTTAGTCACTAAGACCATTTCCCAGGGCCCTTGCTGGATTGCAATGTGAGGGATAATGGAGGAGCTGCAGTGGGAAGGGGGGCATATATTCCCCATTTTTAAGGTGATTTATTAATGCTACTCTTCAATAATACTGTACTATTTGAGTCATGGGAAATACATTCAAATCAATGTGAAATTTGCCTTTCAATTAGTTTTGTACTGCATGGCATAATTTAACACTATTCTTTATGATGTTTTTCTTCTGTCTTAGCATTTCTTGTGCTCCATAAAAAGGATGGGTGCCTTTCCCAACATCCATCCTTTTCTTCAGCTACAATGCCTAGTCCTTTTCTTTTGGCCACAGTGCTTCTATTAGTCTCAATCCTTCCCCATCTTGAGACATCATCTCACTGAGTTCTCCTCAATCTGCCCCCCTCACTTCACAGAAAAGTGTGTGGTATTAACAATTATGTTACATGCTGTCAAGTTGGTAGTAAAGATGGCCAGATGAGTATCATGCCCTTTCCTTATCCCAGTTGAACTGCAAACATTGTGCTGCTGCTCTTTGCTAGTATTTGGAAATTCTTGGAAACAATTTTGAATAGCATTAGCTTAGTTAACTAACTGTGCTGTCAATTGTGCTTAACAGTTCAGAAAGACAATACAATGCAGGTTATCACAGAATACTTTTCTATCTCAATTAGAACTATTCACAGAACTGACAAACATATTGCATTCTGGAAAAAACAGAATATGAATATATTTGAGTATTATTAATATTTACAGCACTGTTAATGAACAACTACTTATTCTACTTTACATGTAATAACAATTGCTTAAAAAATAATTCCATGTCAAATTTCACATACCTAATTTAAAAATAACAATTTTTTTACTATTTCTGCACATACAACTTCACTTGTATTCACAAAACATTTAAATAAACACATTAATTTTGCGATGATGTCCCTCCGTAGCACCATGACTTTTTCCCCCACCTAAAATTAAGAGGATCCAGAGTGTCAATTTCATCTAATCATCCTCACATGAACTGAGGAAAAGTTTACATGAATATAACAATAGTTGTGAAAACTGTATAACCACTGGGAATATTCAAACTAGAGAAATTCCTGTGTGGCTACAGTTGCATAAAAAGTACAAAATTTCTAAAGACTGGCAGCATGATAAACAGCTGGTTTGCAGTGTTTAATAAATATGGTCTCTTAAATATTAGTACATAATTTGCACCCACTTCTCCGTATCTATGGTACATATCCCTAAATTATGGTATGAGATGGTACAAATATCATGATACACTTACCACCCATATAACATTTACAAATATATCCACAAGCATAATTACATGACCATCCTCATACAAAAAATGAGGATGAATTGAAATGCTTACTACCTCATGGAACTCTGTAAAATGTTACATACTTAAAAAACAAATTAAATACTGTCTAAATGAAATTAGCTATTGGCATTTGGAGGTTCTGGAGACTGAAGAAATTCATAGGGGTCATGGACCATTTCTTGTTGTTCCACACTTAGATGAGAAGGGCTTCCTGTATAAAACAAGGTGGGGGAAGAAAAAAAGAAATCAGAAATGTTATTTGGGACAAATAGTAAAAAACTTCATACTCTCAGCATTTTAGTTAATATCAATGTTCTCCTACTGTTATTTCAGAAATGTCAACGTTTGGTCAAATTTATGTTCAGGAAGAAACAAACAAATCACCAAAGCCACTAGCTGATTTCTCACAGAACAATAAGCAAGAAAGTCCTGCTTATTAAACTATAGTGCAAACATCTGGTTTATTTTTGCTTTGCTTCTCTTTTGTGCAAACACTTTAGCCTTAGTGTGACATCCAAATCCAAAATGATGGTTTATTCTACCCAAATAAGGCAGTCATAAGCTACTTTTAAACCGGTACTCACCAGTTTAATAACTCTGGCTTGTTTTGATTAGAACATGTGAAGCCCTGAAACTGAAAGTCATGTCACACTGTTGCCATCTGATTTGCTTACTTATTCACATAAAGCGTAAAGAGAGGAATTGGCTGCATACAAAATACCCAAATTTCTGAGCCTAACTCCAGCACTGGAATAGTGCATCTCTTTCCAACATCATAATTTGTGGAATCTGTGTGCTTTGGCCAATGGTGTGCTAAGCCAGACAGCTCTTGGGGGATATGGAGGAGTACTAGACTCCAAGGGTCTAGGCCTTCATGTTTTCATACTTTATGGGAAGGGATGGACCTTGAGAGAGGTAATCTGGTTAAAGAGGAATAGAAAGCCTTAGTGGAGCCTCCAATATTATTGAAAGCTGCTCATTTCTAACCCCCACCAGAGCTACAGCACTCAGCTTGTATTGCACTTATGGGACTATCAGGGACCAAACACAACACGTGAAGTTAACTTGTGCAAATTTACTTTTAAGCTGTTTTATGCAAAAAATAATTTTGTTTAAGCCTTCCTGTATTTTATTAATTTTATATTCTGCAGTTTTGTTGGTGACTGAATTGTTAACTGCCTTAAGGATTAAACATTTTAAGTAAAAGTATTTCATCATCCTGAAGTGAATTTGATGTATGTACCATTATGTACTAAGGACTTTTGGACTACATGAAAAGGGCAATATAGTTAAAGTAATACACTGAAGTATACAAAGGTGTGAAAGGCTGCCAAGATGGCTGTGGGATTTCAGATGCTACAGTCCGAAAAGGTAACTTTTCCCATATCTTGTGACAGTTGTAAAAAGGAAGAGTGGTCAAATAAATGCTAGTCAAGAAGTAAAACTGTTGGTGCTGATGTTGCTGATAACACCAGCATATCTCAAGAATCTCACGATATAAAACGGAACTGAAAACGTGTTAAAATAGCTCAGCCTGATTTACCCAGATGATGCTGGTCCCTTTCAGAAGCATTAGAGAGGGAACTAAGGTTGGAGGAAGGCCTGGATCCTACTCTGTCAGTTTGTGCCTCATGAAGATCTTGGAGTAATTTTGTAGTTTCATCCAAGTGTAAGTGATTGTCATCATGGTCAAGTTCCTTCTTCACTTTACCTGAGAACAACAGCAAGCATTCAATTCAAGCTAGATAATTGGATGGGGAAAAAACTTAACACTGGAAGGGCTTTTGTAACCCCTACCCCCACTCGATTAATTTTGGTTTACAGTAAAAATACACTAAGTTTTTTATTTTCATCTTCTTTTCAGTAAGAAACTGTGTTCCTGTAGATGAAGAAGCTACAAATGATCTTCATACATGAAGATTGGAGATGCTCCAAAATATATTTACATGCAAAGTAAAATTCTACAAACTAATTTTCAAACTGGAAAGGGCAGTGGAGATTTGTGACTAAACATCTTGCCTCTCCATATTTATTGTAACTAAAATCAGCCACAGAGGTACTGGTGGGTGAGTGGCCAAAATCTAAACCATGGTTCTAGGGAAGATCTTACAAACTTTCCTTTTCATGATTTCCCCCCTTGTCCCATAGAAAACATATAAACACACAACTGTATATTTTATCTAATTTAATTCAGCAACTTAACCGGGGAGAAATTTCAACAGGTATGGTTTGGAAAAAATGAAGGTTTATCTTTACTACACCCAAATCCAAAGCCTCAGTTCAGTTTTCTTTGGAGGTTGCATTTTTGACTTAGAAAAAACCAAAGAATTACAACACAGGATGAGAGTATGGCCAATATCCCAAAGAAGCAAATAAAGAAGGATCATGCTGCTGCTCTTTCGCATTTACACTAGTCCAGATGCTAGCTACCAAAAAGCAATTTTTCCTGGCCTGCTATGAGAAGAGATATCTGCTCAGAGATCAGCTGTAGTTAAATATATCAACATATGCAAACATTTAGTCATAACAATTCTCAGTAGAAAAAGAAAAGGGGGTGAGTTAAAAATATTGTAGCAATTTAAAAACTAGCTACATTTGTTACTTTGTTATTGGCTTCTACAGATGGAAAAGAATCTCACCATCATGGACATGTACAGTATTTGTACTCCCTGTGTCTGAAGAAACAGATTTGGATCCACAAAATCAAACACTAAAATAAACCTGTTAGTATTTAAAGTGTTACAATGTTTTGTGTGTGTCCTCCCCCCAAAGCCTGAGATAAACATGGTTACTTCTTTGGAAATAAAATATTGCTTATGGAGTGCTGTAAGTATACATTTGGTATAACTAGCAACTAAGGAACTACCACCAGAATTCTATGTATTCATCTAGATATAAATCTAATTATGTTAATACTGTATTGCATTTCTGTGTAAGCATGCTTAGCATTTCACTATTAATTGACTGTCCAAAATTCTACATGGGTTAAATTAGATAAAAAAATTACAAATAAAGCCTACATATTATGAAAACCTCTAAATATCAATATAAAGAACTAAGTGTTTTTAAGATTTATAGAACTGTAACTTATCAGATCTAGAACCTGAAAATTGAAATACCAGAGTGAGAGTCATTCTGGATCAGACTCATCTATTGCAGCATTCTGTTTCTACAGAGGCCAACAAGAAGCTGTAGTAGATGGATGGAGTAGAAAGCAAAGTGTACAGACAACAACTTTCTTCTATTGTTGATCGAGGCTATTTCAGCAGTCCTAGATTATTAAACAAGGCCTTGCCCCATAGCTTGTGATTTTCATAATAAGGTTTTGATGATTATGCCAAGACTAAGCAATAAAATTAATTGCAAATGACTAATTCTACAGTCTTTAGTTTTTAGAAAAATGGTGGTTCTGCTGAGACTCCCAGCAATGCTAAAAGGATTTGTGAAAGCCAACATTTGAGAATCACTGAGTTGCATGGTCCAGATTATATACACATTACTAAATAATAAATCCAGTATTCAACTGCTAATGAAAACACCTACCTAATGAACTTAACATAGATATATCAAGCGACACATCTGAATATGGCTTCATACTTAAAAAATCCAAAACAGAACTAGTATTATCTCCAATGGGTTCTCCAACCTGAACAGAAAAACACAAGAGAAAATGATAACTACATTTAGCAATGGAATTGTTTGTTTAACAGTACTACCAATATTATTTTCCCTGAAGCATATTCTTAAATATGACATAGTCTGGGACACACCAAAGACCACTTAATGCTCAAAATTGTTGTGCATGGTAATTTACGCTGACAGGCAGCTACGAAGTAAGCTCTGCAAAAGAGTAGGTCTTTGAATCAGTTTTTCTCCCCTGGTTCCATTACAAGATTTATTGACTGCATTTACCAAAGCTTTTTTTACTCAAAGACAAGCAGACGTCAGGTTTGTGAGGCCTGCTTTGCTTTTCAGGCTGAGTTTCTCCAACCAGAGCATGGTGTAAAAGACGTTAAATAATTTTGTGCACAAGAATTTGAGCACTAGAAGTGAATGAGGTCATAGTCCTTTCACACAAAAGCACATTCCTCAGTACAGGTACATCTTTATTAGCAAGTGTTATTAATTTCAATATTACAATTCTGTGAGGAGAGTTAATCTATTATTATTGGGTAACCGGAAGTCAGAAATGTTTGCTGATCTACTGTAAATGAGAGATTGGCTAACAAACCCGGATATTCCTTCTGTCCAGTCCTGCTGTATTTGTTAGGTACTTTTCCAAAACTAAAACAAGGAGTTACCCTGAGATGAAAATCAGTCCTCTTAACAGAAAAGAGAACCAGTGACCTGTTTCTGAAAGCTAAGTGTATAATATCTGACCACATTCCCTTAATGTTGTTTGACTTGATTTGCTTTAACTAATTTTATCCCATTGTTTGGGCAAAAATCTCTCATGAGCTTCTTTAAAAGGCACAACACAGAAGGAAATGAAAGAGGCAAACTAAGGCACTGATTCTTAAAAGTGCAGTTATCGCAAGAGTCAGCTGAGATGTACCTAACTTATACACTATACAAAAAATCTTACCATGCTTTGCTTGGAAGCATCTGGACAGGTATTGCGTAATTTATGTTCTTCTTTTATTAGGACTGATGGAACCTAAACATAAATACACATTTTCACTGTTAGCAATTTACATCAATAGTCATTTTTCATACAGCATCTTCATTTCATTTTTTCTTAATTACAACAATATAAGGTCACATATTGACCCAGAGAGCTCAATCTCAACAATAAGTCTTATTTGACATTAACATTTCACATTAACAATAAGTTTTATTTGACATTAACATTTGTGGACTTCTCCACTTCTTCAGAGTCAAACAGCATACAGTTTGTGAGAGCTTATGACAAATGAAATAAGGTACGATAAGACTGCTTGTTGTTTTGCTGCAGGAGACTGAACAACTATTGATATTATGAGCTATCAAGTCACCTCTGACTCATGACAACCCTATGAATGAGCAATCTCCAAAATGTCCTGTCCTCAAGTGCCCTGCTCAGCTCTTGTAAACTCAAGCCTCTTTTACAGAGTCAGTCCACCTCTTATTTGGTCTTCCTCTTTTCCTGCTGCCTTCCACCTTTCCCAGCATTATAATCTTTTTTAGAGAATCTTGCCCTTCTCATGATGCGCCTAAAGTAGGACAGCCTCAGTTTTAACATTTTTGTCTCTAGAGGCAGTTCAGGCTTGATTGGATCTAGGATTAGAAATGGGATATTCATATTCGTATCTCAAAGAATACAACTACAGTGGTGCCTCGCAGGACAAAAAACTCACAAGACAAATGGTTTTGGCAATGGGGTTGATGACTCGCAAGACAAATGTTCCTATGGCCGTGCTTCTCAAGATGAATGTTTTCCATTTTTTGTTCCTGCCTCATGTTTGCTGATTTTTAAATGTTTTTCTATGATGTTTAAAAAGTTAAAGTTTTTTACTGAAATTTTTAAAATCATCTGCACAATATGTATGGCTTTAAAGAGCACTTAATAAACCCTTTGTAAACCAAATTTGACTTTGTTCTGACTTTTTCTGCCCATAGGAACACATTAATTAGATTTCAATCCATTCCTATGGGAAAACACGTTTCGCAAGATGAATTTTTCGCAAGACAACATTAAATGCGGAACGAATTAAATTCATCTTGCGAGGCACCACTGTCTAAATATTGGCACTACAGGTGCCTGTGAAAACCGGACCCTCCCCTGAGAATCAGATGGTCCCCTTACGGTTCTCTACATAGCACGCACGGCCACCATCAGTCACATTGTGCCAATTGTGGAAGTAGCCCGGCCGGCACTTCCCCACCTCTCTGCACAGCCAACCACTCTGGTGAGAAGACGGGATGACGAGTCTCCTGCTCAGCTATTGAGTGGTTGGCTGGCCCGGCTACTTCTGTGATTGGTGCGATGCAACTGATGACAGCAGTGTGAACTGTGTGCAGAGCTATAATTAGGACAGCTGATTCTGGGAGGGGCATAGGGTCCAGTTTCTGCAGGTTTCAATATTCATATTCATATCCTGAGGGATATGAATATCCTGTACATCTATGATCCACATATTTGCCTTTCTCGCAGTTCATGGTATTCAGAAAGCTCTCCTCCAACACATTTCAAATGAATCAATTTTTTTTCCTGTCAACTTTCATTACTGTCTCAGCTATACAAAAGAGTTGATTATCTTGATCTTGGCTTCCAGTGACACATCTTTACATTTGATGATCTTTTCTAATTCCTTCATTGCTGCCTTTCTGAGTCTCAGTCTTCTGATTTCATGGCTCCCATCTCAATTAGGATTGATGATTGAACTAAAGTATACAAAACTTATGTCCTGGAATTTTCTACAAATGGAAGGATTCAATATGGGATTGATTGATTGACTGACTGATTCATTCATTCATTTTCTTCTACTGTCCATCTGGTTACCAAGGCTACTCCAAGTGGTTCACCACATAATAAAACCATATATAACACATTAAATAAATCCACAAAACATAATAAAAATACAAAAAATTAAATTAAACGTATAAATCAACTTAAGCAAACAAAAGGACAGCATAAAAAAGATTAATAAAAACAAGGTGGCAGAACAGATAACTTAAGCACTGAAAGAACCACTATGCTTTGTTGATGTAATATCCAATAATGCCTGTCTAAACAGCCATGTTACTGGAATCTCTTGGTATCAATATTAAATTAAGCCACACAACTTTAACAAAAGTCTAAATATTTTACAAACACCTGAAAAACCTTTGATTTTCCTCCTAAGAGAAGCTGGATGTTGTCCTAGCTATTCTGATTTTGGATATGGCTGCTGTAAATAACAATTCTGTGCTGCATATAAACCAGGTTTGTAGGTTCTTCAACCAATACGTTCTTTTCCTATATGCACTTCTTTATTCAGTACTTTGAGGATAATCTGTACAGGATCCTTTTCCTATGTGAGCATAAAAATCCCCAGTATGAAACTCAAGTCCTTCAACTTCCTATGTTCTATAAAAGAATTGAGTCTTTTTATAAGCAGTCTTGGTACATACCTGTGCAAAGCTTGTATCTGTGGGTTTTTCCTTTAGTTGGATAAAACTCTGCCTAGCCTGAATAGAGACTAGTCCTTGTAATGGCTGCACTTAGATCTTTTGTTGCTATGACTGCACATTATGCCCTTAGATTTGTTTGTTGCTATGGCTACACATTATGCCACATTATGTAACTAAGAAAGGACATTATGCCCAG
The DNA here is from genome assembly GCF_051106095.1 of Pogona vitticeps. NCBI lineage: Eukaryota > Metazoa > Chordata > Lepidosauria > Squamata > Agamidae > Pogona > Pogona vitticeps. Next base: position 76,745,582 of record NC_135788.1, on the reverse strand, counting down.
CATTGAACTATACTATGCCAGATCTTGGCCAATTAAAACGCTGTACGGCAGCTAAAACTGTGCTCACGACCTGGGGTTCAAATCCCAGGTAGCCGGCTCAAGGTTGACTCAGCCTTCCATCCTTCCGAGGTCGGTAAAATGAGTACCCAGCTTGCTGGGGGGGCAATGCGTAGCCTGTATAATTAAATTGTAAACCGCCCGGAGAGTGCTTGTAGCGCTATGGGGCGGTATATAAGTCCAATAAATAAATAAATAAATATATCACAGAAGTGAGTACATCCCCTCACATTTCATAAATACTTTAATATATCTTATCATGTGACAACACTGAAGAAATGACACTTGGCTACAATGTAAAGCAGTGAGTATACAGCTTGTATAACAGTGTAAATGTGCTGTCCCTTCAAAATAATGCAACACACAGCCATTAATATATAAACCGCTGGCAACAAAAGTGAATACCCCCTAAGTGACAAGGTCCAAATTGGGCCCAAGTAGCCGTTTTCCCTCCCTGGTGTCATGAGACCCATTAGTGTCACAAGTCTCAGGTATGAAGGAGGAGCAGGTGTTATCTCTCTCACTCTCTCAAACTGGTCACTGGAAGTTCTACATTCACCTCATGAATGCCAACATGTACTGTGACATACTGAAGCACAGCATGATCCCCTCCCTTCGGAGACTGGGCTGCAGGGCAGTATTCCAAGATGATAATGACCCAAAACACAGCTTCAAATGACCACTGCCTTGCTAAAGAAGCTGAGGGTGATGGACTGGCCAAGCATGTCTCCAGATCTAAACTCTAGAGACCTTTGGGTAGTGTGGGCGGCATATAAATTAAATCAATCAATCAATCTGTGGGGCATCCTGAAATGGAAGGTGAAGCTGTGCAAGGTCTCTAACATCCACCAGCTCTCTGATGTCATCATGGAGGAGTGGAAGAGAAATCCATTGGCAACCTGTGAAGCTCTGGTGAACTTTATGCCCAAGAGGGTTTAGGCAGTGCTGGAAAATAATGGTGGCCACACCAAATACTGACACTTTGTGCCCAATTTGGACCTTGTCACCTAGGGGTGTACTCATTTTTGTTGCCAGCGGTTTAGACATTAATGGCTGTGTGTTGCATTATTTTGAGGGGACAGCACATTCACACAGTTACACAATCTATATGCTCACTGCTTTACATTGTAGCCAAGTGTCATTTCTTCAGTGTTGTCACATGAAAAGATATACTAAAATATTTATGAAATGTGAGGGGGTGTACTCACTTCTGTGATATACTGTAGCTTCCCTCAACTATCTGAATGCTCTTCCTTTCAAGTCTTTTACTTTATTGCAGATTTGGAATATTACTGTAAATAATTATATAACTTAGGGAATATAGTGATGCCTCATTTTAAGAACATCCCGACATAAGACCATTTTGAGTTACGACCAGCTCTGGCCACAAAATTTTGCTTCTACTTGTGACCGGAGCTTCGAGTTACAACAAGAGAAAGGCAGGGGGAAAAGGCGAGGAATTCAAATTGCTAACCATTGGCAGCAAAGAGGCTGCTTCTTTGTAGCTCTTTCACCCCAGCAGTTAGAGAGAGTGTGATCGGAGGAGGCTTCGGACTGCCTGGTAAAGTAAGGTGCTGCGTTCTGCTTTTTAAAAACTGTTCTGGGTGGCTTTTGCACCTTGGTTTTGGGCTGGGTGGTGGGATTATGTTTCTATGCTGTGACGGATTAATTGCATTTCAATGCATTCCTATAGGAAACCGTGCTTCAATTTACGACCATTTCGAGTTACGACCGGAGTTCCAGAGCCAATTAACTTCTTAAGTCGAGGTACCACGGTACATAAATATCTAAAATCTTGATTTATTATGAGTAATTTTGTGTCACTGCTCAACCATATTCTCTAAACTACATACAAGGATGTCACAATATTTTGTACAATAAGAAAGGTGTCCTTTTTTTTTTACACTTACTTTTACTTCCTCCGGAGGCTTAACTGGAATGTTTCTCCTCTGAAAATTACAAAAGTAAGAATTAACTTTTTCTGGTGTTCTTTTGAATTCTTTATGATTATATGCTCCACACATTACACACATATAATACAAATAATATTTCTATTAAATTAAGTGAAATAGACATTATTTATACTGTAGAAATGTAGGACAGAGTTTAGGGTTTTAACTATGTTTACTGTAAGGAATTTTAACCTTTATAACTTTATTCTTTTTTTAAGTTGGCACAATACAGCACAGGAAGAATCCATGTAACTACACACTGAATGTTTTGTTTTCTTTTGCTGGTGTTTCTGAAACATAATTTTGAGAATATACGTACTGACAAACGATTTAAGCCATGCAAACTGATTTTAATTTATGTTTGCAAAATGTAGACTTACCTGCTTCAGCTGATAAATAATTTTGGAATGATCTCCTCCAGTGATCTGATCCAGCAGATCATCTACAATTTTTTTACTGTAACTCCCTGCATCTTTCACAAATTCCTGCAAGCTGGAAGAAACTGAAATATTAAATTACCAATTCCATCAACTGCATGCACATCTGAAGCTTAAAATATATACTATAAAAAACAAAACATTCTGCATTTTATTCCACAGCTGTCTTTCTAAGTTTTTTTTTAAAAATGTGACATAACTTCCAAGATATAGTTTGAAGGGCAGTCCTTTCTGTGTCAATTATGTTACTTCCTGTGTGAATTGCTCTGCTCTGTATTTCCTAGTTTTCAAAGATTTAGGCTGGTGTAGTGAAATAGCACACAGTTGAATGTTGCATTTACCTTAAGGCACACTGAATCCCAGTTTCATCTCCATATGCTGAATATAGTAGTTCCATTTCATCTGCTTTCAAATCATGAAAGATAGAGTGGTTTTGCATTGAAAGTGTTGTATTAGCACTTGAAAGAAAGGTAACTGAAAATGAAAAAGACAGTGTTTGGAATCTGTTTTGAATGAAAAAAAAAAAGAAAGGCAGGTTTTCTAGGCTTCATTCATATATCTGTGCATCAGGTGGGAATCTTCCAGCCTACAAGCCTGATCTGGCTTCCTGAAGTCCCCAGCCTGAAACATGGAGACCTTTGGGATGCCTTCTTCTTGAAGCTAGAGAGCTGGGAGAGCAACCAAGCTGCAGCCATATGTGAGAATGAGACAGAAGAGTGACGCTAGATGCAATCATCTGTTACTCTAGGAACTGTATGAATCCTGAACCTGGGACTTGCCATTCCTAGTTTCTTCATCTTCCCCACATGAAGAAGGTGAAGGAACGGCAAAGGCTAGCTTGCATCTTGGCAGTGCTTCAAAGTGTTGGCTCAACATCAGAACTCAAGTCATTTTTTTTCAAGGCATCCAGGCAAAACTTTAGTGCAAATAATGCCAGTCAGTGATCTAGCTATAATGCTAAAATATAAAGGGAGGCATCTCTGTTCTAGAGTGTGCCATTCCATGACACCATCTGGCCCATTAGGAAACTGGATTGGGGATTCCTTCCCAAAGGCTCTCCACCTCGTAATGTGTACCACTTGATGATTCATACATACAAAAGGAAGTATTACAGGTCAAGTATCATAGAACTATTAACAATTAGCATGACCATAAGCCAACTTAATACACATACTTTAGATGCAAACAAGCTTTTAGTCTACAAGTTCAAGACCTTCATTTCATCCTTTGCTGTGTGAACAAACCAGAAAGTATCTATTGAATCACGGTGTGCTGTTTTGGATAAATGGAATACTATGAGTTCCTGTTTCAGAAACCACCATTTAAATGCGAATCAATGTTTAAGATTTGTTCTAAACACATTTGAAGAAAATGGTCAAGTATAGCTAAACAGTGTCTTCTTGGTTTCAAAACTAATGCCATGAAGGGAAGTGTGAAAGGGCTACATGTAGAAGCAAAAGGTTATACCTTCACTAAGTTATATCTCGGCTGCAACCATCTAAAAGCTGTGTGATTTTCTATGGTTTCGTCATACAGTTATCTCTTGTGTTATTAGTCATGATTCATATAGTATTAATTATTACATGACAAGTTCAAAAAACAGTCAAAGCCATTTTAAGACACATTATTTTTGTTCTTTACAAAAATTGTTGTAGGACATATAATATAATATAAATATAATATAATATAATATAATATAATAATATAATATAATATAATATACAGTGATGCCTCACAAGATGAATGCCTCATGCAATGAAAAACTCGCAAGACAAAAGCGTTTTGCGATTTTTTGTGACTCGCGAGACAAATTTTTCTATGGCCGTGCTTCGCAATACAATTCCCCCCCCCCTTTTTTGGTTTGTTTTAAATTGCACAACCGTTAGTACCACGATTCGCAAGACAAAATTTTTGCAATATGACACGACTCACGGAATTAATTAATTTCGTCTTGCGAAGCATCACTATAATTATACCAGCTACGGCCCTACCTGGACAAGCGGATTCTCATGAGAGTCACACATGCACTGGTAACATCCCGCATAGATTACTGCAATGCGCTTTACGTGGGGCTGCCTTTGAAGACGGTCCGGCGACTGCAACTGGTCCAGAATCGAGCTGCGCGGCTGGTGAGTGGTGCAGCCACCAGGGAACATATCAAGCCAATTCTGTATAAGTTACATTGGCTACCAGTTGCTGCCTGGGCCCAATTCAAAGTGCTTGTTTTGGCATATAAAGCCCTAAACGGCTTGGGCCCTGGATACCTGAAGGACCGCCTCCTTCCATATGAACCTACCCGGCAGTTAAGATCTAGCCAGGGGGCCCTTTTGAAAGAGCCATCCCTTAAGGAGGTAAGAGGGACGGCTTGTAGACAAAGGGCCTTTTTGGCAGCTGCCCTCAGACTATGGAATGCCGTCCCAACTGAGATTCGTCTGGCGCCGATGTGATGACATTTTGGCACCAGGTCAAAACCTTCCTGTTCCAGAAGGCTTTTAATTGAAATAATATTAGCTGTGAGTCCGATGGCAATTTATATATATATTTTAATTGTATTTTAATTGTTCTAAATTGTATTGTTTTTTAATTATTGTAAGCCGCCCAGAGACCTTTGGGTAGTGTGGGCGGCATATAAATTAAATAAATAAATAATATAATATAATATAATATAATAATTAATATTTGATCTAGAACACAAATGTGATATTTGCTTCAAAAATGCTTTATCCATTGCTACCTTTGTGTCTTCTTTCATCTTTGAAGCCCATTGCTGTGAAACCAGGCAGTAATTTGCTGGACAGAGAACTCAGATCCACTGGATGAGTTTCTTCCTCTGTGTTAAATTAAAAAATATATTTAATAGTCATCCACAACAAAAATTCAGACTGCACATTTGAAATATTCTGAATTACAAAATGTGAATCCCCATCATTTCTTTTTATCTGTTCCACATTCATACATAAAGAGTATGTATAAACAGGCAACTGAGATCTACAGTACTCTGATGTGTTAAGAGAGCTGTGCATTTCTACTTTGAAAAAACCGCCTCTTAACACAGCACTAGTATGGTAGAAGATCGTGCCATTCTTCTACACTGATTTATGATTCTGACCTTTTGCCTACCCAACTGTGTCAAAGGCAGCAGCAAAATGAACAGGAGTCCAGACTGGATTTGATGGTATAGGCAGTCCCACTCCTGGTTTTGTCCAGGTTTCCTTTAATCCCTGTTGTTTGCATCAGACTTAGTCATCCACATTTTAACCAAATAGTTGAAGGTTTGGTTGGATAAACAGAGGAGGTATTTATAACAGCACAAGTTCAGAGCAATGTCACAGTCATCTAACCAATAACAAAATTCTTTTTAGACTAAACCTCTACTGACAAATGCAGCTTAATTTTGAAGATATTCCTAGTAAGCCTTCAAAGATGTTAACGTTAGTTTAATGCATGCTGCCAAGAATTTCTCACAGTAAAAATTTGATTGTTTTGTTGCCAATTCATACAGTGCAACATGTATCATTACTGACTGTGATCTTCAAAGGAATGTATTGTTTGGGTTATACAAATTTGGATAAAAACATAGTTTTAAATTGACATTTCTCTACCAATAAAGCTAATCTAAAACAAAGCATCAATAAAAGCATGGCTATAACAAAGCTTATTGAAGCTTATAAAACTATTACCTTCTGCATCTGGATCTGATGGATTGAGAACACTGAACAGCAAAGACCCATCACCATTCTTCTTCAGATAACCTATCTGTACTTAAACACATATGAATATCTATTATTTGTATGTCACGTGACCACATCCAACCCTTGTAAATCAGGATTATCTGGGGGCACTTTTTGATCATAATAACGATTCTAGTGTATTGTAGATTAGCAGGAGAATCAGCAATGCTGTTAAGGTCAGAATTAGACCCTGGATTTAATTTCTTTATCCCAATGACAATGTCATATTTCAAAAATTCATTAATAACCAGAGTATATAACTTCTTCTGTAACTACGTAATAGCTTATCTAAAAATGGCATGGCAGTTTTTTGCAGCAAAAATCAACAGACTGGTTCCATCATCTTTTGTCCTGGCTTTTCCTGATTTTTTTATAAGTAAAAAAGAACAAAAATGAATATTCTATGTAGGAAGTGACAGAACTCTGGAGACATAGATTGTAATTGTTCTGGCTATAATGGTAAAAAAAATGCCTGCATTGTAGGTCTGGTTCTGTGTGAATTCTACCAAAGAAAATATTTCTGGGTTAAAATTATCCTCATACATGAGGTATAACAGGTCTACGTTAACTGGATCATTGAAAAATACAACAAACAAACAATACTTAGCTTTATTTTATTCGTATGTGTTTCCTCTCAAAATGGATAAACTAATCTCCTGGGCTCAGAATAAAACACAAATTTGTATCATTTTCCTCCTGGTCTTCCAAGAAATATATAAGGAATTTCAGAGCATGATTTTTCAAATATATAAATTAAGAATGTTTAATGTGTTAAAAATGATTTAACCCAATCCTTAGGAATTAGTCATCTACTTCCCCACTCCCGTGATCTATAGAAGCTGTAATCAGCAATACAAAAACATGTTCACCACGTGCAGACTAAGGACTAGTTTTTAAGTGATAGTTTCAAGATACATTCAGCCTAGAGCCTGAATAATGTCTTGTCTTTATGTGAATACTCTGTTCTGGAAATTTAAGATCCATAAAGGCACAAAACAGGAACTATTCACACTGCATATAGCATCAGATTCCATGGAAAATGCCTATTTAATCAGAACCAAAATATTGTCCTTGTATATTAGTCAAACAATAGAATCAAATGGCAAGACCTTGCTGTTTGGGAGACATCGATTGATGCGATCTCGTGCTTCATCAGCAGCATGTTCCACCAAAGCCAGGACATGTTCTTCAGCTGTGCTGTCCGTCAGACTGCATGCATTCCCCTCTGGTTCAAATATACAACTACAACGAAGTATAAATTGTGACAACAATCACTCAATACAGCTGACTAGACATGGTCATTTTTCAGGCTGACCCAAAAATTATTTAATTAAATAAACAAATACGAAACTAAATGTTTTTCTCCCATATAATGTCAAAAGAACAGGCATGTAACACTGTTTGCTAAACTGGTTATTCACCAGGGGGATCCAGTATTTCCTTTTCTTCCTATTAGGAACAGTATTATGAATGTATATAACACTTTATATCCTTGCAAAATATATGATGCATTAGTGAATCTCATTGTTCCATGCAAAGATCAGCATTACAGTGGTGCCTCGCTTAGCAATCGCTCCATTGAGCGATGAAATCGCTTAGCAATGGGGTTTTGGCCATTGCCAGAGCGATTGCTTAGCGATGGTCCCTATGGGTAAAAATCGCTCTGCAATGATCGTGGGGAAGCGATCATGGCAAAGCGACCCTTTCTAAACAGCTGATCGGCAGTTTCAAAATGGCCACCGGAAAAACAAAATGGCCATCCGCTGTGTGTCCTCGCTTTAGAGGCACTGAAAATGGCCGCCCCTATGGAGGATCTTCGCATAAGGTCAGTTTTGAAGCCCATAGGAACACATTAAACACGTTTTAATGCATTTCTATGGGCTTTTTAAAATCGCTTAGCAACGAAATCCCTTAGCGACATTTTTTCCTGCACGGATTAACGTTGCTAAGCGAGGCACCACTGTATTTTCAACGGTATGCAGCCATAACAAATTTTGAACTGGTTTACCATTACACCAGCTATTTGTTCAAATTCGGCTTGTTCCTCTGCAAGTATATTCTCCTTAAGCAGCCAGTCTTGTAATTTGCCCAATAACTGCCTTGTGTATGTATAGCTTGCTAATGGTGTTTAATAGACTTACATAATTACATGTTTCTATACTTTAACCATGCATTTTCCAAGGCAAGATACATGAATGAGAGATTTGTATTGCTGGTCACTTATTCACACTTCTGATTTAGATTTGGTTAAACAGATCTCACATTGCTAGTATTATTTCAGAATAATCAGTTTGCTCTACTTTTGGTCGGTCTAAGTGTTGCAGGAAATACATTTTATTGCTTTTTAATATGGAACCTCTTAAAGCAGTTTCTTTTACAGTATAACTTTCCGTCCAATGCATTCCAATGAGAGAAAATTCAAAAAATCACCAAAAATTAAAGACAACTCAGAACAACATCAAATTAAGTTTACATAGGGTTCAGGAGGTGGGCTAACGACTGCAAGCATTTAAAACCTGTTCCAAACATTGTAAGGCACTTTTACAGGAGCGAAAAAGGACTTCGCAAAGCCACTGAAATGTACTGAGTCGGCTTCAATACATTCCAATGGAGGAAACATTGTTTCACTCAACGATGTTTCCTATGGGTTTTTTCAAAGACGGCAATCCGTTCCAATTGGAACGGATTAACCGGTTTTCAATGCATTCCTATGGGAAATGGTGTTTCACAGAACGATGTTTCACGCAACGTTGATTTTTTGGGAACCAATTAACATCGTTGTGTGAGGCACCACTGTATATCTTTTCATGTGACAATACTGAAGAAATGACACTTGACTACAATGTAAAGCAGTGAGTTTGTATAACAGTGTAAATGTGCTACCATTAAATAAGTAACTGCTGTTCCCTCAAAATAATGCAAAACACAGCCATTAATGTCTAAACCGCTGGCAACAAAAGTAAGTAAGTAAGTGCTTCTAATTTCAGTATTATGATCTTATTTGAACAAGCCGAATTTAGGTGGGGAAGATCCACCACCTTGCAAGTAAATACTCCTCCCCTAAAGGCGGTGTCCTATATGCAGCCTTTATAGACTTTAAATCTGCATTTGACTTCTTACCAAGAGAAAGCCTGTGGTCTAAATTCAAGACCACAAGTATTGATAAATGGCTTCTCCTGTTGATGCGGTGACTTCATGAAAATACACATTTGCGTGTTTTATGCAACTCAGCTGGGATCTTATCCAACCAAGTCTCTGTGCTTAATGGAGTGAGACAAGGATGCTTACTAGCCCCCAATTCGTTTAATTTCTATATCAATGGCTTCGTTGGGAACTTAAGTAACTCCAACTTTCATCAACCTAAGCTTGCTTTTCACCCAATTTTGATACTACTTTATGCTGATGATGCAGGTTTATTGTCAACAACATATGTAGGCTTTTTAGAAGACTTTTGAGAACCTTCTCCTACTGCAATGAAGAACAACCAATAATTAACTATGCCAAAACCAAGATTGTGATTGTTAGTAGAAGGAGAATAAAGCATAAATGGTCTCTAAATGGACATCCTATAGAGCAAGTATCATGCTACAAATATCTTGGCATAGTCTTCCATTCATCTGGATCCTGGCTTATGCATGTAAATCATACAGTAATGAGTGCCCAGAACAATACCGTACAGTAGTACCAACTAAACGTTTCCATACTGATAAGGGTAAACATGTTCCATCAGCGATACAAGTTTCTAAGGCCAGGATTATTTCACAAATGCTTTATGGCTCTCAATTGTTTGCCTTCACTAACTTACGACCTCTGGAGATTGTTCAGACCAAATTTGCAAGAGCCATCCTGGGAATTCCACCTTGTACTTCTAATGTGCCTCTTCACTTAGAGGTTGGGTTATTATCCATTAAAGAGTGGGCCAAAGTCCTTATGGTAAAGTACTGGCTTAAACTTATTTTTTCATTGGAAGGCTTGGGCCTGCTGATGTTACTAGATACTTTTCAGTTGGATTGGAAGAAGACTATAACTGCAGAGATATCGAAAATTAGCTTTTCTCCCAGTACACTTATAGCAATGTTTCTCATGGTGAAGTTAGGGGTCTGGGCTATAGAATTACAGGACCATGTTGGCCAGCGGGGAAATCTTTCTTAAGAAATCTGCTTTTATCACCTCCTCGTATTTAGTAATGTCATCTAAAGCCACAAGGGCTTTTACACTAGCCAGATTTAATGTATTACCTTCTAAGTTTCTGGAGTGAGGATTTCAAAGTTTGCCTCTTAACAGATTGTATCTGCCCTTATCATAGTGACAAAGTCAAAACAGTCGGGCATGTTCTCTTATATTGTATTTGCTATCAGGATTTACATATGGAGCATTTACTCCCTATTATCTGTAAATCTCCTGGGAGATCAGAGGAGTATTATGTACAGTTGCTACCATACTCTCTGACAATACCCCTTATTGTGAATTTCGTTGTATGGGTATACTGTGTATATACTTACAATGACAATAAATTATTATTATATTACAAGACAAGTGGCCAAATTCAGTGCTGCAGCCATAGCTATTCGCAACCAGAGGTTTGCGTTGCAATCTAAGATGAACAATATAATGCTTTTATAACATAACACTGGCCGAGGTTTCACCTTTTTTAAAGATATATAGTCAGCTTAGCTGATTATGATGTTATGAATTTGAAAGAAGGGGTTGATTTATCATGATTATTCTTCTTAGTTTTATGAAATTGCAATTGTATGAATTTATTTTATATTGTTCTGGTCTTGATCTTTGACCGTAATAAAGTTAATGAAAAAAAAACCTGTAACTATGCTATAAATTAAACCAGCAGCCAAAGGTATGAATGACTGAACAGCACTCTACTGTCTCTCTTCTTCCTCAGACATGCAGACAGCACTCCAACTGTATCATCTTGGAAAATGCATAGTTAGAAATAAATCTTTATTTCAGCCGTAAATAAGCTGAAATCTCAGACATGTAAGGATCCTTCAAATTAGCATTGGAAGACTGCTCAATTCCAACCACTACCCAAAATAGAATACTATCTCTCTAAATACTCTGGAGATGGTTATGCAACCTGACATCTTGAAAAAAATAATAATATGAAGGCTGGAATGTATGGCTTGCTTTTCTAATAGCAGCTCAGCCAAATGCTTGGAAAGTCTCATCTCAAAAGCCATGTGATTTGTTAACAGACCAAGACTCTTGTCCATTTTACAAAAATTAAGAGTTATATTAAATTTCTACATCAGTTCTTTTGAAACAGCTTTCTGGGAAATCTCGGAGAGTCCTCAGAATCTTACTTGGGTACAACCCAAGCAACACTAGACAAGCTTCCCTGAAACTCCCCTTATCCTTCATGGTTTATCTTTCTCCAATATAGGGGAGAACTGGCTATTTTCTAGGCTGGGCTTTCAGATCACTCATGCAAATGAAAACCTGTCCAGTGTCCACCTACACTCACTGTGAACCTTCTGGGATGCATAGGGCTACTGTTGCAAATTGCAGACATTTCTTTTTAAACGATTACAGTCGTGCCCCGCTGGATGATTACTCCGCTCTACGACGAATCCGCATTACGTTGACGTTTTTGCTATCGCTTTTGCGATCGCAAAACAATGGTTTAAATGGGGAAATTTCGCTTAGCGATGATCAGTTCCCTGCTTCGGGAACCGATTTTCGCTTTACGGCGATTAGCAAACAGCTGACTGTCGGGTTTCAAAATGGCTGCCAGCTGAAGAAAATGGCCCCCCGCTGTTTTCTAGGACGGATTCCTCGCTTTACAGGCACCGAAAATGGCTGCTGTATAGAGGATCTTCGCTGGACGGTGAGTTTTTCAGCCCATTGGAATGCATTGAACAGACTGATTTGTTCCTAAAGTTAAAATACCAGAAATGTATAATTAAGAGGCCCAAAAGAACAAAACATTCCATCTAATATTTACCTGATAACTTCTTTACTTGGCTTTTTGGATTTCTTGGTAGTCTCTACATGCACAGGAACAACTTCGGGCACAGGTTCCTCAACAGCTGGGTCTTCATCGCCCAAAAGAGCTGCCTGCTGAGAAAAATCCATGTCCTGCATAAACGACATGCTGCGCTTCAAAGCTAACAGCCGTTCCTAGAATTAGAAAGGACAGAGCGGCAGGGACTTTACACCTTTCCCTCATAGCCAAGATGCTATGATGATGGGATGGGATGGGAATGGCCATGGCTTTGCACCTAAAAGCTACATCGTCGATGATGATGCAACATGATTCAGTCATGACAGCATGACACCAGAATATCTGCAGCCTATCTAGGAAAAGAAAATCTATACATGCAAATGGCCACCTACCTGTACATGAAACTTACCATAATCTTCATGTAGGCCATATTAACAGCAGTAGCTTTTTTTAAAAAAAGAATCTATAATGTCGCCTGCTTAAAAATTGATATTTAGCAAATCTTTTCCTTGAAGTACTCACATGTAATCATTCCCATTATATTTTCTTTTCACTCTGAAAAAATTAGGATGATTTGGGGAAGAACTATTTTGTATTGTTCTAGGAGGGAATTTATGGGGATCCTTGCACTATATTTTGTAAAATCATAAAATAACTGTGTACTGAACAATGTGTAACATCTAAGAAAAATTGTTGACACATTATCCATCTTTCTAGAGAGATCATAAATAAAAGTGAAAGCAAATATACTGAATATTTTCAGAATGCATTTGGAAAAAAAAACTTACAAAAACATTTATGAGAATTAAACTAAGCTAAAAATAACATGGCAAAGTTTGTTTCCTGACCAAACACTTCTCCACATATATACCAACTTGTAACCAAATTTTACAGCAAGGCTGTTCCCTCAGAAGGAGAACATTTTATAATGGAAGTGCCAATGAGGCCTCCAATATAAGTAGTGCTACAAGAATGGCATCCTTTTGGAGGAGTAGAGATGGAGTTGTTGGGAAAAGATGTACCTTCCTCAGAATTCAAGCTGTTGCTTTAAGCAGCATAGTTCTAGCATTAAAGATTGTAATTGGAAGTTTGAAAGAATGTGGACAATGGTGAATGTCAAGGCCAGTGGAGTGGTTGAATGAGATTTCACTGATCTGTACAGCTAGTTCTTTCTTTCCATACCTAGGAGAAGCAGGATACATTGTACAAGTAAGAAAAATCCGGTAGCTGTGTTTAATTTACATTAAACATATTTTTGCCCTTTCTGACACAAAAGCCAGAGTTTAATTGTTGACTCATGCTTAACTGACATGGTGTAAGATGCAGTGGGAAACTGCTACTCAGTAATGAGGTGCTGGTAGAGTTCCTGGGCACATGGCCCAGAAATTCAACCATTCCTTCATTAATGAGTGGCAATTTGCTACCACAGCATTTGCCATTTTGCTCAGGAAGCACCAATCATCAATTGAACTATGGCTAGAGTTTATTCTTTAGTACAAGATAGAAGCAACTTGAATATACTAGCCGTAATAGTCACAATTACAACTAAAGACAAATGGATGAAATAATGTGTTACTACGGCCACTACATTATTTTAGAGCACAATTTTGATTTTATCGTATTTTCCTTCATAGCTGCCTTACTTTGCTCATCATCTTAAAGCCTGTATGGAGGATCTTCTTGGCAAGCTTGTAATACACAGTGTCTGGTCTGTTGTATGTCATTGCATTGTCACACATCAGCTTAAAATCTGCCTGGAAGACAGAAACATAAACATTCTCAGGTTTTCAGAAGCTCTTTGTAGATGAAATAGTGCAAGTCACAGCAACCATTTTAGAATGTTAGAAGGCAAGCATAGGTGCTGAAGCATTTCACAGATATCCTTTGAAAATTCCAGGGGGGTACACTCTTTATGTCACACTACACAAGCAGTTTACCTCTCCCAGTATCTTTAGGCTAGATTGTCACAGAATACAGACTAATCCACCTCAGAGTGCAGGGGGTGGGAGTGTAGATCCTTCTATAGAGAAAACCAGCATGTTGCAAATCTAAGATCTATTTTAATTGTTGCAAGCCGCCCAGAGACCTTTGGGTAGAGTGGGTGGCATATAAATTAAATAAATAAATAAATAAATAAAAGGTCATACAAGCCATAACATAGCTTGAACTGGTTTACCATCACACCAGCTATTTGAACAAATAAGATCATAATACTGAAATTAGAAGCACTTAAATTTTATACCAACTATAGCAAGACTGAACAATATATAATTTACCCAACTGTGCATATCCTATCAACAACCTATTGTGGTCTTCCAGTCATTAAGAAATTTTGTAGCTGCATGTAGAGAACAAAACAGGAGACTCCCTGAGTCTCTGTGTACACCATTATACACAGAAGGAAAGGCAGGAATTAACAGGGGCGGGTACATACAAATACGTTTTATCATGCAAAACTACATTTTGAATACAAATTCTTTTTTTCAGAGACAGCTTCAATCAGCTTGAGTATCTGGCCTCTAAAACCTACTGCAAAATAGTTCAATGCTTTGTAACCCATAATTTTCCAACCATAAGGAGGCAGTAAAACCTGGGTTTTATTTTCCGAGTTCTTGGTGTTATCATCAGATAAGCTAATTGTTTCTCTTAGTAAGTTGCACAGCATGGAGACCTGTACCATCCAAAAACAAAGTTCAAAGCACACAAGGCTTCCATCCCCATTTCTTTTTTATGAAGGTCCTGTAGGCAAAAAGACCCCCCATGGCTCACATAATCCTATTTAATGAATGAAAGGGAAAACCTGAGGATGATTCACACAGGTCTAGATACAGGTTTACCATGGGTACTTATAGCAGAAGCCAACAGTAATTCTATTCTCTAGCATATGGGGAACACATTTTATACTGCACAACTCACTGAACTATGATATACAGTTTAAACAGGTGATGGACACCTGTTTAAAAAAAGAAGGGGTGGGAGAAGAAAAGCTAACATCTTGAGCAGCTCGAGCTTTCACACTGGAATAACAAAATAGCTGCCTAGTGCCTATGGAATGCACAAATATGCAGTGGGAATGCACAGGTATCATAACCACTATACTGTATGCAAAGGTTAGCAATCCACACTAGTGCTATTAAAAGTTGCTAAAAACTCTATTAATTCACCTTGAATTCTGTTACTGACTTGTACTCATTTGCTGCAATTTTTTCTTTCATTGTACCAAAATCCATAGGATGCTTTATTATCATGGAATATCCAGGAGCAATGGCATCTGTGACCGGAAAGGCGAAAAACCCATGAGGATCTTTCCTAAAAAATGGAAGCACATATAATTAGCATTATATATTCTTAAAATTTATACGCTGCTAAACATGAAAAAAGTGGTATACAGCATAAAGCATAATAACTCAGAATAATATGAAAGTTTGTTCTAGTACAGATTTTTTTAAAAAAATAGCTAGACCGATATTTCAAGTAAAGATTGTCTAAACAAGTAGGTCTTTATCAAGTTTCCAAAAATCTTTAACAAGGATACTTTCCATTAAGAAGGAGGGGATTTTACAGGGCAGTTGCTGAAATGTTAAATGCTCTGCTTCTGATGATCATGGGACAGACAATGCCAACCTGAAGTACTAGTAAGAGCCAGTTTGGTGTAGTGGTTGGAATTCTGACTAGTACTCTGAAGATCTGGATTAAAAAAACTCATTTAGCCATGAAATTCACTGAGTGATCTTAGGAGAGGAAAAATAAATATGTAATAAACAAATATATGATAATAAAGCATTGCCTTTGATTACCATAGTGACAAGGCAGGGACATACAAGGAAAAGCTGAAATACTCTGTTCCCAAGTTCTTTATGGCTTATTATATTAACAATAAAAACTGGGAGCAATCTGGTACCTCTTTCAGAAAAAGTGTACTGGAATGATAGCTTGCTCTGTTCAACAGCCTAGCCATTTCATTTTGTACTAGCTGCCTTTCAAAATATCTTTCATTCCCAAAAGGAATAAAAAATAAAATAAAAAATAAAGTAATAAAAAAGGAAAAAAAGATAAAATAGATAAAATTATAAGGTAATACATGGATCATCCCAAATTTAGAACCAATGTTCAATAACAATAAAATAAAACATCCAGGGAAGATTTGCATCAAAGAGTTTTAACTATAATTTTATACATAAGAGAGACACACATGTGAATTAACAGGTCTGCTGCTGTTCCATCTCAACCAAACCTAGGTGGTAACAGAAAAGAAAATCAAACTGAAATAATTGCCTGAAATCATAAAAGCCGCTTAAGAGACACTTAAGAAAACCGAGTATAGCACATGTCTACAGATGTTTGTATAATATGTAGCCTTACCTCTGTAACTGGCGAAGAAAATGTTCCAATAATTGTTGGATAGGTGTGCTCTCATTTTCTGCTATAATTCAACATAAAAAAGGCAAATGATACCTTTGATAATACCTATCACCTGTACATACAAACTATAAAGGCATGATGTCTACATATTGTTGTTAACATTGATCCTGTTTCTGTAAATACAGTAGAACCTTAATATAGCTATTTTGCAGTTGTCCTAAAAAGAGAATATTAATTTTGTTATTAAGAACAGAACAATATCATTTTATCTTACAGATAAAACGTCCTGCAAACAAGGGATAGGGACTGAGAGCACAGAAAGGTATGAAGAACTCCCTTCACTTTCCATGAACATTTTCTTTTAAATGGTGAACAGAATTTATCACAGTATTATGGCAGGAAAAATCTGATTAAAATCTCACTGGTTAACCAAGTGTCAGTATATTGCAAATATACCTAATCTTGATTACTCACCAGGCTGAGTTCTACAAGCTCGGACTGGCCGATCTGAGGGTGGCTCAACTTCTACTTTCTTTCCAGGATCAAAGTCATCCATTTCACCTTCAGTATCACACTGCTCCTTTTCTCTTTTTCTTTTCTTCTCTTCCTGGTACCAAAAAGCAGAAATACAGAAAAGATTGCGAACATAGCACTTTCAGATAAAAATATAACCATACAAGATAAGCTCTTAGTTAAATGTCTTTAAATATGGAAAGGGAGAGATTTTTTTCCCCAGTAAATAAATTTTAAAAAGGTATTTATGTCTCCAGCAAAATGCATAGCCCATTTTAAAACAATAAAAACAGTTTTTTGTCAACACAATTTAATTCCACTATTTTAAGGTATTTGATATTAAGATGGATGGATAGATTATTGTAAAAGACTAGCAGGACTGGCAAAAAGGGGAGGTATATATCCAACATTAGATTTAATGGGATTATAAAGAAGAAAATGTTAAGGGTGATTAGACATGTTCTAGATGGGCGGTATATAAATCTAATAAACAAACAAACAAACAAACAAATAAACTATACAATGGCCTAATCTTGATTACGGTGGCATTAGAGGCAGGTTTTTCACTCTCAAAGGAGATCTGCCTGGCTCCATCTTTATCTGTTTTCTTACAAGGCAACAAGAGCTGTCTTATTTCAACAGTTGTTTTCCTCGTAAGTAGTTTATAAATTACTGCAGAGTGAAGCACACTCTGGCTTCATGAATTAGCCAGGAGACTAAAGGCCCCCTGCTTGCAGGGGCTTTTGAATGCATATGTGTGTATGTACACTCTTATAATTTATTGTAAGTCTTGAATAAACAAATTTCTTGTAAGCAAGGGCCTTGATTGTTATCATCTTACTCCAACGCACAATTCATACAGTCAAATTTTGAGCATTTTTACATGATGGAGCATTGTACAAAAGGGCTGCAAAATTAATACCATCTGATTGCCCAGACACACAAAAAACTGATTGCAACACGTGAAAGCACATTACTAATTAAGGCTGCCAATATAGAAAACATACTTCATTTTCAAAAATAAATTACAAATAGCCCCCAATTCAAACTATTGTGGTTGCTCATATTTGTATTAACTAATTAATCAAGTAAATCACCATGTGACTAGTTGTGACAAAAAGTTTATCTTGTTTTTAGATGGTGCTTGCATGTTTCTCCTTGTGCTGTTCTTGAAAGGATGTTCCTCGCTATGTGAGAGAAATCCCTCTTAAGATGGTCCTTGCTATATGCAAGTTTTATAAATATTTTTGCTTTTTAAAACCTTTAACGTGATTTATGCATTAGAAATTAAAGAAACTGAGCAAAAATGTTTATAATTGATCAATCAAAGCTTGTAGGCCTATAGTGCATTCTGGACTCTTAAAATGCTCACAATCTGCTTTAGCATCAAGCTATTTGTAAATTGTTTAACCTGTACAGATTTTTTAAAAAGAATGGAAATTTCAAAACTTTTTTTTACAAAATAACCTTTAAAGATTTGACTTCAAATATATGAGAAAATTAGCAATTCAATAAGACAGAGTAATACATTGCTCCACTGTCATTTACCTTTCTCTTCCGTCTTTCCTCCTCATCCAGATGTTTTTCTTTCTCTTTATCAGATTTCTTCTTCTTCTTTTTCTTCTTTTCTTTATGTCGCTCTCTCTCATGGTCTGATCTGTCATCATAATAACTGGAATCATGTCCTGATCCTGAAAGTTCTGTCACTTCGCTACCTCCAACTTTTAACACCAGTTTCAATGGTTTTTCCAAGGGTTTATCCACGTAATCTAATTTAAAAAGAAGAAGACAACACTCAGCATTAATGTTAGTCATGCAAGTTGGTATCTCTGATTTCTCTTCAGATCACATAAATCTTTCATCTTCTAGCAAAACTCTGTAACTCATCTCAAAAGTCAGTCTCCCAATTTGAGAACTGGAAAGTAGTCAATTTTAACAAAAATGTTAGAAAGAGGATGCTGGGAATTAAAGACCAGTCAGAATAACATTTGCTCTAGGATTCAGTGAAAAACATTCTAGTTATCAAACATACAGAAAGACTAGTGTTTCTAAGGCAGAACCAACACAAATTCCATAAAGGGCAAATCCTATGTTGCTAACTCTATACAATTCTTTAAAGGTGCCTACAACCATATGGATGGGATTGAGCCAGTGGATATTGTATACTTGAATTATGGTTTCTGACAGGCTTACTAAAAGCTTCTAGAAGTCAGTGGATAAGAGGTCAACCATGAGGCTCTTCGATTATTTGGTCTCTGCGATGTTTTTCCTAGGCTATGCTATATAACTGACACCCCAACCTACCCCCTTGTCGTCCCCCTACTAAAGGCTTCAGCACGCTTGAGTACTTCTACACATTCTTTTTCCTTATGTATGCAACTGAAACCCAGCAGCACAACAACACCTGTAAAACGAATCGTTATTACACATGTAGGGACATTTTCCGAAAAGGAGGCAGAAAGGGAGCCACAAGTGAGTTAAGACTGGAAGGGCAGGAGGTGCAACCCAGGGTCGTTCTCTGCCGATCTGCCTCATTCACCCCATTCAGGAGGAGGAGGAGGACGTGCCGCGTCCAAGGCGCGAAGGAGGGGAGCTTTTTCTTTCGGCCAGGCTCATCTACAGGAACTGCCGGAGGCGGGGAAGAGGCCCTGCCAAAGACAAGACGGAGTGGGGCGCCCAGGGCCGCCACCGACCCACCCACGGGCGCCTCTGCCCTGAGACACACCCGCAATCGCGGCAGGGTCTGCCCACTCAAATCACGGGTGTGCCGGGCTGGGGGGGGGGGGAGACAGTCGCCCTTTGGAAGGTATAGATTTGCTGCCGCCTTAGACTTTAAGGTTCCTCTGACAGCCTCCCTCCGCTCAGCCACCGACCGCCCCCCCCGCCTCCACCCACCGTCATAAGCAGCTGCACCGGTTCCGGCGGCGCCGACAGCCGGGGCCGAGGTCGACCTCCATTCTGTCTTTTCCGCCTTGTGCTTCTTGTGTTTCTTCCCCATAATTGCGACGCTCGCGACCACCACCCCGCCTGGTGCCGCCGCCGCCGCCGCCCCCCCAGGAAACAGCCCCTCCCCTGGAGGCCGCGGGCAAGGGAGGAAGTGGCGCAGAAGCGCTTCCGGGGCACGGCAAGAAGGTCGTGAGGGCCCGGCAAAGAGAAGCGCGGGAAGTTCGATTGCGGAAGAGGCGAGTCGGCGAGAAGGGGGACTCGCGGGTGAGTCGGGGCACGGGAGCCGCAGGGCCTCTCGTTGTGCCCGCCGGCCTTTCGGGAAGGCTGGATTAACCCAAAGAGGAGCCCGTTCGCTTTCTCTCGCATTGGCTGGGTGAGGGACATTTATTTACGTGTCTGTATCTGTAAAAGGCAGCTCTCGGCATTCCCTTCAATTGCGACGACCCCAAGAGGGGGAAAATACCGATGGCGGTGGTCGATGGCGCGAGGTAGCGTGACTCTCCCGTAGCCCCAAGCTGGTGGGCCTGGCTTGGGGCCATGGAAGTGAGGCCAGACCTTGGGGACACACACATTTAGCCCCGACCTCTGTGAGGCCCCTGAGGATGCTTTTACTTTCTCCCATATCCACACGTCTAAGTTGTTCTCCCTTTGGGAAAAACCGAAGGCTGTTAAGGAATTACGCTGAGGGTAACCGACTTGGGGCTCCATGGGGCTTCCCATGCTGAACTCTGTCAAAGGCTTTCTCGTAAGCAACAAGCTTACAAACACATACCGCTTTTACGTCAGAGCATCCCTTCTACATACAGTATAGGCAAAACAGTGCTTCTCTTTCCCCCCAAAAGCTTCCTCAAAATCCAGATTGTATGTCTCCTTCGCGTTTTTACCCCCTCGCAATTTCTGCCCTGTACTGTATTACCTTTAAGGAAACCTGGTTGATTCATCTGGTTGGTCAATACAAAGCTTGCTTTTTAATTAATGTAACAAAGCTTAATCCCAAATAGAAATCTCAGAATTATTGCCATTTTGCAGATCGGATTGAAAATATTTTTAAAACATCTAAGTTGTCTTTTCTACCTTTTAAATATACGTGAAAACATCATGGAGTCCAGGAACTTTGCTGGGGTTTTCTGTCAGCTGCATTGCATTTTGGATTTCTATCCAATGCCGATGTGATGCAATAAATTCTGTTGACCCATTACCTTCAAATAATTCTTTAATATACTCACTCCACACTATTATAGTTCTTGAGTTAAAAATCAAAGCAAAAGTGTGCTGCTTATATACTGCCCCATAGCACTTCAAGAACTCTCTGGGTGGTTTACAAGTTATGCAGGTTACACATCCCCCCCTCCCAGCAAGCTGGGTCCTCCTTTTACCGACCTCAGAAGGATAGAAGGCTGAGTCAATCTTGAGCCGGCTACCTGGGATTGAACCTTGGGGTCGTGAGCACAATTTTGGCTGCAGTACAGCAGTTTAACCACTGCACAACAAGGCTCAGTGGTTAAACTGAGGAGTATTATAAGAAATAGGATTTTTGTTTTAACATAAATTGAAAAAAAACCAAAGAGGCGTTTGCTTTCATTTTTACCTTCTTTAGTTGAGAGCCTTTTAAACACAAATACTTCATATTAACAAAAGGGAAGCAGACAAATTTCCATGTTTCCATCTTCTATTTACCTTTTGTTTTACCTTCACCTGTCAAATCTCTTTGAAAATTATTCATCCAATAAACCAGAACATTCAGAAGGGGGAGCAGGAATTTTGAAGCGATAAAAGGGTCTGATTTGACTGGAACCCAGTGGGTATGATCTTTCTTTGTTTCACTCATTACTTGTGGGTAAATTTCAGGCACCATCCCTCTTGTACTGTCTGCCTAGCTTGTCTTTGCTCTACTTTGGATCCTTTCAATTTTATATATATTGTTTCCCTTGCTTAATCGCTGTATGTAGTTTGTCGAAGGCCTATAATTTGGTATTTTGGGGGACGGTGAGAGACTGTTTTTAGGTGGTGGTGGTTGGTTGTATTGTTGCCTGATTCTGGAATAGATTGGTTCTCTGTACCCTTTCCTTTTGTTTTTTGAAGTGGTTTTATATGTTCATAAGGGAAATTGAATAAAAAATTCCAAAAGAAGCAGTCTCTTTCGTGTTAAACAAAAGGACCAAAACATGGAAGAAGTGGAGTTTTCATCATGCACATCCCTAATTCTTAGCATCTTTCAATAGTGGGAATTGTTCTTTTCTAAATATGTCTACTGCCACCTTGAGCTTTTTATGCATAGTGAAAGAATTGTGAAACAACTTTATTTTTCTGGCTTTCTTAATTTTATTCCAGTATAATAATGTATTTCTCTGTATTTTTATTGCTTTGCCAATTGACCCTATTTTGCACCTGTTAAATCACTGTTACAAGATGCATTCAGAGAGGATTTTTCTGCTATCTCATAAGCTTGACTTTGTGGCTTAGTGAGTTAGGTAGCAGTGCCTCGACTTATGAATGTCTTGATTTGCGACCAATTTGAGTTATGATTAGCTCCAATTGCAAAATTTTGCTTTGACTTGCAACCAACACTTTGAGATACAACCAGAAAAAAGGTGGGGAATTTGAACTGCTTTCCCTGCTTTTGTCCTTCAGTTAACTGTTGGTCAGCGAAGAGGCATTTTTGCTTTTTAAAAATTTTGTTTTTTTTATTTTTGCTTTTTGACTTTCTTTTTTAAAACACAGAACAGAACAGAAAGAGTACTGTACAGGGTATTGCAGCATGGGTTTGGGCTGGATAGGGGGGGTTATATTTCTGTGGTCTGATGGGACTTGCAGTGTGTAGTTGTAGCATTTTTAGTCCCTGCTGGAATGGTTGTTTTTTTAATTCTGTGGCTCCTAGGGTTTGTGTAATGTACTGTGTGATATGCTGAACAGTACTCATGGCTCCAAAGAAAGATCAGAGGGAAGAAGATCATCTCCATTCAAGTGAAGAAGGACATAATCGAAAAGCATGACCATGGCATGTGTGTGACTGATCTGGCCTCTGAATACAAGATGTCAAAATCAACCATCTCCACCATATTGAAGAAGAAAGATATTTTGAAAGAAATTGATGTGGCAAAAGGGGTCACAATCCTAGCAAAGAACAGGACACCCCTGATTGAAGAGCTGGAAAAACTTACTGGTGTGGATGAATGAGAAACAGCTGAAAGGGGAAAGCATCAGTGAAGCTATGATTTGTGAGAAAGCTAAGAACCTGCACAGTCATTTAATGGAAAAAAACCCCTCCGGAAGTGCACCGCAAGTATTCAAAGCCAGCAGGGGGTGGTTTCAAAACTTCCAAAAGAGAAGTGGCATCCACAGTGTTATAAGACATGGGGAGGCTGCAAGTTCTGACCATGCCGCTGAAGAAGCCCTCAAGTTGGACTTTGTCAAATTCATCAAGGAAGAAGACCTCCCCCAGCAAGTCTTCAACTGCGATGAGACAGGTGTTTTGTTTAAAATGTGTTTTAGACCCCAAACTCTTTCCCCCCCCAATAGTCTTCTCTCTTTCCTCTCTAAAAGCACAAACCTTTGCCTGAGGGGTGTGTGATGGCCTTCTTTTTTTCCTCTTTTCCCCATTTTCCCCTTCCTCCCTCCTTTCTTTCCTGCCCTTTTTTAAACCTTAGAGGTCATCTAAAAAAAGGCTCCCCCTAGTGGATGGATTAACCGCTTTTGCATTAGTTCCTATGGGAACTAATGCTTTGAGATACAGCCAGCGCCTTGAGATATAACCAAAAATGGCCGGAATGGATTAATCGTGTTTCAGTGTATTTCTGTGGGAAATGCTGCTTTGCGTTATGACCAACATGAGTTACAACCATCATCCTGGAACGAATAAAGTTCATAACTCAAGGCTTCAATCAGACATCAGCAGTTAGATGCCCCGTTGTACTTCCTAGAAGGACAGCCAGCCTATGTACTCCTAGGCAAGCAGCGCAGTCCCACCGCTGCAGTATTGGGGACTTTGATCTGGACTTTGCTTCCTCTTGTATTGCTGTGAGGGTTCGTACTTTGCCTCCCCAATTTTTAACTGAGACTCTGGAGACACTCGCGTTGTAAAATCATAGCTAGTTTTTACTGGAATGTGTAGCAATAAATCTTTTTGCCAGAACTCAGCTTCTGCGGTTTCTCTTGTCGCCAACGGGTCCGGCAAGGGCATCCAAACTTCTTTAACAAAGAGGTTGCAGCTCAACTCGCCCCAAGGTCCTTTCAAAAATGGGTTACTGTTTTCTAACTCACAAGTCTTTATCTCCGGGTTCAGAAGCGGGGTGGTCTCATCATCTCGAACCTCCATCTCATAGGTGTCCTCTTCTCCTCGTAGAGGGGTCCACGGCCCGTTAAGTAGCCCCCTCCTCTGGGCTTCCTCCAAATGCCATACCCAGCATTCTCTCTCTTCTCTTGACACTGTTTCGTTTTCCTCCCTGAGCTGTCTACGGCACTCTCTGGCCTCAGACTCTCCCCAATAGGAAGGACGTTGCAGTAGACCCCTTCTTCGCTGGTAATTGGCTTCCTCTCGAGGAACCCATACCTTTTCCCATTTACCAGTCCAAGGGTCCTTTACCCATATCATCTCCCAACCCCCCAGTATTAAGTCCACCTCTCCTTTTATATCTCCCATTCTCACCTCTACGACAGACCTCCCCCTTTCCTCTTTTCCGCCAATTCACCCTGTCTGGGTGGCCACTGTCATCTTTAACAGTTCCCACTCCAACCCCCGGGTATCAACTCCCCACTGTTTGGTCTCAATGGGTGATGCAGGCGGGTTTGTCTGTGTCTCTTGTTATTTTTTGAGGGAGGATGACACTCCGGCAAGAGCCTTTACACTCTCGCCTCGTGTCTCACAATTGCCTATAACTGTAATGACGTAGTCATAGTGTTGCTATTTCTGCTGACTGAGTGGTAAAGATTTTCCCCCAGTTAATAAAGAATTAAAATTGTTTACTACTTGTTTGAATATTTTAAAGAAGAATGAATATGTTACATGCTGTCAATTCACCTCTGACATATAACAACCCTGATGAACAGTGCATTCTAAAGCCATTAAATAGTAAACAGTGCTAGAATAATGCTCTGGAAATCAGAGGATCACCCTACAATTGCCATTACATTATTTTTTTTTCAATGTACCTTTTCAACTTTTGTTTCCAGAATACTTATTTTGAATCAATATTTTATGTTGGAACATGCCATACTGAGATACAGTGGTGCCCCGCTTTATGATTACCCCACATTACGATGAATCCGCTTCATGACGACGTTTTTGCGATCACAAAACGATGGTCTAAATAGGTTTTTTTCACTTTGCAATGATCGGTTCCCTGTTTCGGGAACCGATTCTTCGCAAAATGATGTTTTTTTAACAGCTGATCGGTGGTTTCTTTCTTTCTTTCTTTCTTTCTTTCTTTCTTTCTTAAAACCTTTATTGGCAAAGGGGATAAAGCAGCAGTAACAATTTATGTCATAGTATTACAAACCAAAAAGGACGATCGTGAGGGTAAGAGCTGGGAAGGTGATGCGGGGGGAGGTTGGGGGAGGGATTTTGGCTTGGAGACCGCTAATAAAAAATCCGCTACCACGCTAGTGATGGTCGCCGAGTAATCGCTTAAAAGGACGGGAAGGGGGTCAGCTAGGGAAACAAAAAGGGACGACAGGAGGGGTTCGAGAATATTGTTTCGTAGATGTTGATGAGTTGGGCAGCGGAGTAGTATGTGGTCTAAGGTATCGGGCTCAGATGAGCAAGAGAGACAGAGTCTATTGTTACGTGGAATGTTTGCAAACCTGCCAAAATGAACAGCTGATGGGAAAATGTTTAGTCTTGCTAGCATAAAAGCCCTCCTTTTACTTGGATTAATTAGTTTACTGAAATAGTTGGAGGGTCTACCAAGAGAAGGGGAAAGACCGAAGAAGAGAGGGGAACAAATAGGATTTAAATTGGGGAGTAATAGATTAAGTTCCTGTTGCCAGAGTTTAGATTTGATGATTTGATGGGCTCTGTGAAGGTTAGTATCTGAAAGAGATTCGGGGGAGAGGTCCAAGGATGCGAGCTTGGCATCCAGAATACTGAACCACTTAGATGAGAAGGGATCTTTTAGTAGGTCATTGAGTATGGAATCTGGTTGGGTATTGAGGTGCAGTCTAAGCCAGAACTTGAAGGTTAGGGACCAAGCGGTAGTAGAGGGAAGGTGTATGCCTAATTCGAGTATCAATGTGGACAATCTAATTAGGTTTGGGACCCCAAGAATCCTTCTGAGAAAGGAGGCAGCAACTTTATCAAGATCTTGATTAACAGCCTCGATCCAGATTGGGGCACCATATAGCAACTGGGAGAGGATTTTGATTTGAAATATATGGAGAGCAGCCGGCATGTACTGATTGCCACTGTTGAAGTGGAAACGGGCGATTGCATTTAAATGTGGCATGGCAGACGAAATGGCAGCTTTACGATGGTGAGTCCAGCTGAGTCGGGAGTGGAAGGTGATCTCCAGATATTTGAAAGATTGGACTTGCTGGAATGATAGATTACCAATCTTCCAAGCTGACGGGGCCCAGGATTTCGAGAAAACCAGAATTTTTGTTTTCTCGGGGTTAATTAATAATTCATTGGAGAAGCAGTATTCTTGGAAAGAGGATAACAGAAGTCGGAGGCCAGGTTTAGTGATAGACAGCAGCACCGCGTCGTCTGCATAAAGAAGAATAGGTACAGGGACACCATTGAGAGAGGGAGGGAGTTTCCAGAGCTAGAAAGAACGGAAGGCAAATCTGCAAGGAATAGATTGAAAAGTGAAGGGGCAAGTATACACCCTTGGCGGACTCCTTTGTTGATAGGGATTTCGTCGGTCATGGAGCCTGTGCCATCGAGGCGAATCCGGCACGAGTTGGAAGAGTGAAGGCACTGGATCAGGAAGAGAAGGCGGGGGTCGCTGATCGGTGGTTTCAGAATGGCCACTGGGTAATTTAAATGGCTCCCTGCTGTGTTTAGGGACGGATTCCTCACTATACAGGCACCGAAAGTGGCCGCCATATGGAGGATCTTCGCTGGGCGGTGAGGTTTTAGCCCATTGGAATGCATTGAACGGTTTTCAGTGCATTTCAATGGGCTTTTTATTTTCGTTTTATGATGTTTTCGGTTAACAGGGATTTTCCTGGAACAGATTATCACCGTTAAGCGAGGCACCACTGTATAAGTGAAGTGTATTTCTTGAATGTTTTGCTTTTCAACCTTTCGGATACGATCAAGTGTAGTACAGGCTTCGAGTTGCTATACAAAATTAATTCCCACGGTGCTACCGGTCACATCTGTTTTTTTTAAATGTTCTTATGTATTGTACAACTCATAAAGAAGAAAAAAATGAAAGCCTATCGTTTGATATGTGGCCAGTTACTTTCTTTCCATCACTCTTCTCAGCTCAATGTTCTGTCACCATTGTCTACATGCTTCTCATTGCATTTGCCCTCATGCATTGGGTATTCATGTCAAACTATTGGTATTTTTGTTGTACTGTATAACCATTCTCTTTTTTATAAACAGATTTCTGTAAAATGGATGATGCTGCAAATGGTTTAACACCAACTCTACAAAATGGCTCGGAATCCCTGCAAATACAAGTAGAAGTTCATCAAAAGTTAGACAGGTTGGTTTTGCGCCGTAAGTGTCTCTGGTATGGAGACCCTTTTCAATTGTTTCTTGCAGCAGAAGGTCATGTTCTGTAAGTGAAGAAGTATAGGTCTCAATAGCTGACAGAGTATGATGGGACACTAAAAGTATGTTGCTCTCATCATAGGGAAGATTTAGAAAACACAGCTGTGTCTAGCCACAACCCAAGAAATTACTGAAGTGGGCATAACTGAGAAATTATATCAATAGCATTGGTTTGTACAAATCAATAGTCCTTACAGCTTCAAATCTGCCAAGGTAATGCTAGATTATTTATTTATTTAACTTATATGCCACCCACACTACCTAAAGGTCTCTGGGCAGCTTGCAGCAATTTAACTACAGTAAAAAAGATAAAATAATTAAAATACAATTAAAATATATACTCTAAAAGTCGCCATCAGGACCCACAGTTGATATTATTTCAATTAAAAGCCTCCTGGAATAGGAAGGTTTTGACCTGGCGCCGAAATGTCACCAGCGTCTGTGCCAGACAACTCTCCTTCGGGAGAGTGTTCCATAGTCTGGGGGCAGCTGCCAAAAAGGCCCTTTATCTACAAGCCATCCCTCTTAACTCTGGTCTGTCCATAGCCTGGGGACAGACAGCTCTTTGAAAAGGACTCCATGGCTAGATCTTAACTGCTGGGTAGGTTCATATGGAAGGAGGCGGTCCTTCAGGTATCCTGGGCCCAAGCCATTTAGGGCTTTATACAGTGGTGCTCCTCATAGTGACGTTAATCCGTTCCGGATAAATCGTTGCTATCCGGAAACGTCGCTATACGGGGAAGAAAACTCCATAGGAACACATTAAACTCTGTTTAATGCGTTCCTATGGGGATAAACTCACCGTTAAGCGAAGATTCCCCATACGGCCTCCATTTTCGCCGCCTCGGTAAGCGAGGAATCGGCGCGAAAACGCTGCGGGCAGCCATTTTCTTCATCCGGCGGCCATTTTGGAACCGCCAATCAGCTGTTCTACGAACATCGCAATGTGAAGATCGGTAAGCGATGTTTCGATCGCAAAATCCGCATCGCAGATTTGTCGTTAAACGGTGTGCTCGTTATACGAGGCACCACTGTATGTAAAAAGTAGCAGTTTGAATTGGGCCCGGGCAGCAACTGGTAGCCAATGTAATTTAAATAGAGTCGGCTTGATGTGTCCCCTAGCGGCCCCACCACTCACCAGCTGCGCAGCTCGATTCTGGACCAATTGCAGTTGCTGGACCGTCTTCAAAGGTAGCCCCATGTAGAGCG
The DNA here is from genome assembly GCF_051106095.1 of Pogona vitticeps. Taxonomy (NCBI): domain Eukaryota; kingdom Metazoa; phylum Chordata; class Lepidosauria; order Squamata; family Agamidae; genus Pogona; species Pogona vitticeps. The sequence continues at coordinate 76,716,693 of NC_135788.1, read as the reverse complement.
CATTGCAGTAATCTATATGAGATGTTACCAGTGCATGTGTAACTGTCATGAGACTCTGCTCATCCAGGTAGGGCCGTAGCTGGTATAATTTCTGCAACTGAAGGAAGGCACCCCAGCCACCGAGTCCACCTGGGTTTCCAGAGTTAGACTGGGGTCTGGTAGCACCCCCAGGCTGTAGACCCTGTCCCTTAGGGGGTTATTGTTGTTTAGTCGTTAAGTTGTGTCCAACTCTTTGTGACCCCATGGATCAGAGCAGGCCAGGCCCTCCTGTCTTCCACTGCCTCTCTTAGTTGGGTCAAATTCATGTTGGTAGCTTTGATGACACTGTCCAACCATCTCATCCTGTCGTCCCCTTCTCCTCTTGCCTTCGCAGTGTCCCAACAGCAGGGTCTTTTCCAGGGGGTCTTCTCATCTCATGAGATGGTCAAAGTATTGGAGCCTCAGTTTTAGGATCTGTCCTTCCAGTGAGCACTCAGGCTTGATTGCCTTCAAAATGGATAGGTTTGTTCTCCTTGCAGTCCAGGGGACTCTCAAGAGCCTCCTCCAGCACCACAATTCAAAAGCATAAATTCTTCAGCGGTCAGCCTTCTTTATGGTCCAACTCTCACTTCCATACATTACTACTGGGAAAACCATAGCTTTGTCTATGCGGATCTTTGTCGACAAGGTGATGCCTGTGCTTTTTATTTATTTATTTATTTATTTACAATATTTTTAGCCGCACCATTGCTAGTTGTTAAGATGTTGTCTAGGTTTGTCATCACTTTTCTCCCAAGAAGCAGGCATTTTTTAATTTTTTTGGTGTGGGGCCAAAACTCCAGAGGCTTAATGAGGCTCTGGCCTCAAGAAAACCTCTTAGAGTCTGGTTGAATGTGAAGCTTGGCAAGACCACTCTCTTTGAAAGACAAGCCTTGAAACTTAAGGACACTAGTTATACAGAGCCTCTTATAAGACTGCTTCCTTTCTTCCCACTTAAATTTAGCAAAGTAAGAGACTTAGAGACTTAGACGAGGGGAGAAAACAACATAAGAGAGTTCTTAGTGATTATAATATAGTATATTAGATATGGCTACAAATATATGCACATATACAAGGCATTATACATTTCGCACAACAATATTCAGAGCAATGACATAGAAGTAAATGACCACCAGACTTACTGCTGAGTGGCAAAGGTCTGTTCTGTCTCAGTTACATTTATATCCAGAACAACCTATCACATTGCACCATTTACAGCTGGTCTTACTTAACAATCAAGCATTACATCATCTTGTTACACCTGTATGCTGTAAGTCATTACATTGGCTTTTACCTTACATTTGTGACTCTGCACTTCCATTACAATATTAAAATTTAACTCCCTGTTCACAAAAAGAACAAAATCCTGACAAATTTTGTGGCTGCTGTCGCCATCTGCAGTGATCATGGAACCCAAGAAAGTAAAATCTGTCACTGCCTCCATATCTTCCCCTTCTATTTGCCAGGAGGTAATGGGACCAGTGGCCATGATCTTAGTTTTTTTTTATGTTGTGCTTCAGACCATTTTTCGCGCTCCTCTTTCACCCTCATTAAGAGGTTCTTTAATTCTTCCTCACTTTCTGCCATCAGAGAGGTATCTGCATACCTGAGGTTGTTGATATTTCTTCCGGCAATCTTAATTCCAGTTTGCGATTCATCCAGTCCTGCCTTTCCCATAATGTATTCTGCATATAAGTTAAATAAGCAGGGAGACAATATACAGCCTTATCGTACTCCTTTCCCAATTTAGAACCAATCAGTTGTTCCATCTTCAGTTCTAACTGTTGCTTCCTGTCCCACATATAGATTTCTCAGGAGATAGATAAGGTGGTCAGGCACTCCCATTTCTCTAAGAACTTGCCATAGTTTGTTGTGGTCGACACAGTGAAAGGCTTTTGCATAGTCAATGAAGTAGAAGTAGATATTTTTTTTTTTTTAACTCTCTGGCTTTCTCCATAATCCAGCGCATGTTAGCAATTTGGTCTCTAGTTCCTCTGCCCCTTCGAAATCCAGTTTGTACTTCTGGGAGTTTTCGGTCCACGTACTGCTGAAGCCTACCTTGTAGGATTTTGAGCATAACCTTGCTAGTGTGTGAAATGAGTGCAATTGTACAGTAGTTGGAGCATTCTTTGGAACTGCCCTTCTTTGGGATTGGGATATAGACTGATCTTTCCCAATCCTCTGTCCACTGCTGAGTTTTCCAAACGTGCTGGTATAAGGAATGTGTAGCACCTTAACAGCATCATCTTTTAAGATTTTAAATAATTCAACTGGAATGTCATCACCTCCACTGGCCTTGTTGTTAGCCATGCTTTCTAAGGCCCACTTGACTTCACTCTCCCCTTGGGGGAGTGCAACCCCATTCAGGGCAGGGAAATGGCCCTCCAGCCTGTCCGGTGAAGCACCCACTAACAGCACTTCCGTCTTGTCTGGATTGAGTTTCAACTTATTAACCCTCATCCAATCCATTATCAGGTCCAGACATGAGTTCAGCACAGAAACCGCCTCACCTGGATTGGTGGAAAACAAGAGGTAGAGCCGAGTGTCGTCAGTATATTGCTGACTCCTCAGCCCAAACCTCCTGATTACCTCTCCCAGCAGTTCCATGTAGATATTAGACAGCATGGGGGACAGTATTGAGCCCTGAGGAACTCCATAACATAAACACCATGGGACAGAACAACTGCCCCCCCCCCCTTTGGACATGGTCAGCCAGGAAGGAGCGGAACCACTGTAAAGCAGTGTGCCCAACTCCCAACCCAGCCAGTCTATCCTGAAGAACACCATGGTCAATGGCGTCAAAAGCCGCTGAGAGGTCCAGGTGTATCAACAGGGTCACACTCCTCCTGTCTCTCTCCCGGCAAAGGTCATTGTACAGGGTGACCAAGGCAGTCTCCGTACCAAAACCTGGCCTGAATCCCAGTTGAAATGGATCCAGAAAATCCATTTCATCCAGCGGTGCCTGGAGTTGCACGGCCACAACCCACTCCAACACTTTGCCCAAATAAGGGAGGTTTGCCACTGGTCAGTAGTTAACCACCAGCCTTGGGTCCAGTTTAGGCTTTTTTTTAGGAGTGGCCGAGTTACTGCCTCTGTCAAGGTGGTAGGGACCACTGCCTCTCTCAAAGGTGTTCACGGCCTCCTGGACCCAGGTGCGAACCTCCCTGGCAGATCTTCCAATTAACCAAGATGGGCAAGGGTCGAGCAAAGTGGTGGTAGAATGGACAAATCCAAGCAGGATCCACATCCTCAGGTCTCAACAATTGAAACTCATCCATTAATAATTGACCTAAGCACGGCACACTGGGCGCATCCTCTGATTCTGCAGTAATGGTGGAGTCCAACCCACTGTGAATCTGTGCGATTTTCACCTCAAAATGAATGGCAAACTCATCACAGCAAGCTGATGAGCAGTCCGGGACCTCCACTGGATTTCCCAGTTGAAGAAGATCCCGGACCACCCGAAACATGACAATGGGGTCACAACCAGCCCCTCCACATCCAAACCACCATCTTCCAGTCCCGTTGAGACAACCAGGTCCAAGGTATGGCCCTTCTCATGTGTTGGCCCGATGACACATTGAGACAGCTCCATGGTTGTCATGGCAGCCATGAAGTCCTGAGGCACCCCAGTCAAGGCAACCTCGGCATGGATGTTGAGGTCCTCCAGCACCAACAGCCTGGGAGTTCTCAGCACCAGGTCCGAGACTATCTTTGTCAACTTCTCAACCTTGTTGGGATCTATGTTTGTTGGAATTTATGGTAATTCAACTTACAGTTTGTATGCATGACATATGTTTCACCCTCCTCCCCTATTCAAATTTTTAAGGGAATTATCTTTTGGGGAGGAGAGTTGATACATGAGCTTTGATGTGATATAAAGGGAATAATGAATCATCTTTTATCTGTACCGTTTTTTTCTCCTGCATCCTCCTCTGTTTGGCTGTTGACAAAGACTCTTTGTTTTCCTAGTGTAACGAAGTTTAGTACCTCAGGTTTAACTGATTATGTCCTTCCTGGTCGATGTTGCTTCCTCTGCAGGCTTTTTAGGTGTGAGTAGTTTATTCTGTCCCTTGAAGGATGCTGTAATGTGGATTGCACAGGTGTACCGTCTCTATCCATGCCACTTCTTGTGGTGGTAAGATGGGATCGCTCATCACAGATGGTAAAAATTGATGTACTGAGGTATATAGCTGAAGTATATAGGTTTGACCACTTTATGTTTTCTTCTCTTTTAAACAGTATTGCAATGAAAGAAGATATCAAGTTGAGTGTCCTAAAACTACTTAATAGACATAATGTTGTCTTTGGTGATTACAAGTGGACTGAGTTTGATGACTGTTTCCTAACAAATAATGTACAGTCCGTTGCAATTGTGGATACAGAGCTAAAACTAAAAGAAAGACAGGTATTAAATATTTCTTACATTATTCAAAACTCTCTTCTAAGAAAAATGCTGTAATGAGTTTGCTTCCTTTGTACAAGATCAGTCAGGCTGATACCAAGTTCATTCCCCCCCTTTTTTATTGAGAATGATGTTTATAATACACAATTTTTTGCAAATTGTGTGTCCTCCCAGTGCTGGAGATGCTAGGATGGATATGATGCACAAATGTCTAGTACTCACAGATCCATAGCTGGGAAATCATGGAGATGCTAATGGTGGAAGGTGCATGGCAACTCAGGCAAAACCTACACATGCAGCAAAATGAGGTGATGAAGTACTGAAGTGATAGAACAGACTGGCCACTAAAGTTAACTAAGGGATAACTTTTTTAAATGCTCCTAACAGCCAGCAAGTAGAAAGGCAGCACAGCAGAAAATGAGCTGACTAGAATTTTCTTCTGCCCATGTTAGTTTTTGACTTGGAGACAATTTCCCTCCACATTTGTAGCTTGGAAAGATCAAACCTAAATTGTTATAACTCACATCTAGTTTAATATGTCTAAAATTCTAAAATCATTCTGCCACTTGAAGCCCCCTCACAATTGAATGATCGGAACTGAACTCCTGTACATACCTATTGATAATTCAAACTGCACTCAGCTCAAAAGGATGTACTCCCAAGAAACTGTATATAGGACTGCTGCTAAGATGTATTTTCCTCTGAATTACAGCCTATTAGTCTGAGCAGATGTAGCCTTTCAATTCATATTTTTCATCTCAATGAAGAAGGACCCAGGGCTGAAAATCTAGATGAAGAGGATGAAGCTATTGTTGCAGCTAATCACTGGGTGTTGCCTGCAGGTATTTTTAGTTAATTATTTTTAAAAAGATTCCTGGAGAGTTTGAAAGAAGAGTTCATGCATGTAGAATGCATTCTTTGGAAAGCACTGGAAACATGATTTTGTTATTTGTGGTGACAGGTATAGCTGAGAAATGTGATGGAAGCAAGGAATAAATGGAAAGATGAACCTGTGCCTGAAATAAACTATGTTGGGTTTTAAAATATACAATATCCTTCCAAATACAAGCAACTGTGCACTACAATGGTGGTACCCAACCTTTTTAACATCACGGACCAGTGGGGGGGTGGGGTTCATGTGCGGGCAGCAGGTGGGGCACCCCCCCGCTCTCGTGCGCATGTGTGAAGGGGTAGTGCGCAACACACACATGCACGAAGGGCAGGGGCACTCGTGCAGCACACGCACATACTTCCGCGCATGTGAGAAAGGGGTGGAGGTGCTTGTGCAGTGCTGGCACATGCGTGCATGCACAAAGGACTTGTATGGGTGGACATTCGGGGGGAAAGCATGCAGGGGGCAGGGGATCTGTCTCTGCAGCCAAGTCCGGTCAAGGCCACGGACTGGCACTGGGCTACGGACCAGGCGTTGGGGACCCCTGCCCTAAAACATGTAGCTTTGTCGATTTGTGCTTTTAATAGAACTTGAATGTTTTCAAGGCCAAGTGGAAAAGTTGAGCACACTTTTAAATATTTTACACTGAAACACACAGAACTTTAAAGTGCTTAAGTTTTTTGTGATGTATCCTACCCTGTGAACTCAATGGAAAAAGGGGACCACATAAATAAGATTTTACTTGATAAGGAAGAATGCTGCACTGTTGTCATTTATTCTTGCCTTAGAACTTACAAGTTTTATATCTCTGCTTTGGACTTCACTGGTCTGTTCTGTAATACCAGTTTTTGTTGGTTTTTTAAAAGAATCAGCCACTGAGAAGGCAATTTGGCTGAAAAACAGCATCCTGGTCCAAACAAATAAATATTTTGCTTTCCTTTGCATTTGTAGGAGTACTGAGTGATTTTTTTTAATCCTTTCTCTTATATGAAAGTTTCTTTTACACAAAGATCTTTAGGTGCTTCCCTTTTTAATCAGGGTAAAAATAATTTACAGCCTAATCATTCAAAATTATGTTTCATTATATTTGGTAGTATGTAATGCCAAAGAGATATGTAAAACATTACACCACTTGTTTATTAAATTAAAAGCAAAATTTGTCTAATTAATTCATAATGAATAGTTGGATACAAAATGATATTTCAGTTTATATGCTTATCTATTTGAAATATATTTTTGTTTTCCAGTTGAATTCCATGGTTTGTGGGATAGCCTTGTTTATGATGCTCAAATTAAGGCAGATGTAAGTAGAAAGTATTGTTAATTATTAAACAGTTTTCCATTGCAAACAATAAGGCCATACAATTTACCATACTTAAATCCTCACTCATTCTTCTATTTATCGGCAGTAGATACTAAAAAGCTACTGTATTTTAAATGAGCAACTCTAGGTCTAGCTAACAGTATTGGCTGCTTCTGAGCCAGCAGGATATTTTAAGAAGTCTTTTCTTCAAGGACAGTATAAGAACTATGTTCTGAGGTCAGACCAGAGTGTCATCTGCTTCAGAATTCTAATAATAATATACAGTGGTGCCTTGCTTGATGACGTTAATCCGTTCCAGCGAAATTGCTGTAGAGCGAAATCGTCATCAAGCGAAATAAAAAAGCCCATTGAAATGCATTGAAAACCATTCAATGCGTTCCAATGGGCAAAATACCTGCTCGTCCAGCGAAGATCCTCCATAGGGCAGCCATTTTCTGCTCCCTGTATAGTGAAAAATCCGCCCTAAAAACAGCGGGGAGCCATTTTGCGCAGTGGGCAGCCATTTTGGAAACCCGACGATCAGCTGTTTTGATCGTCGTAAAGCGAAAAATCCGTTCCCGAAGCAGGGAATCAATCATCATAAAGCGTTTTTTTCCCATTAGGACATCATTTTCCAATCGCAAAAGCGATCGCAAAAACCTAATCAAGCGGATTTGTCGTTTAACAAGGTAATCGTTAAGCGAGACACCACTGTAATAGTCATAGAACTGTAGAGCTGGAAGGCTGGAAGTGACCCTATGGATCTTTGAGTCCAGCCCCTATCAAGGAGCTACAGGGGGAATTGAACTCCCAACCTCTGATACCTAAACCACTGAGATATCCAGGAGTGATCAGTTAGATGCAGCTCAAAGTATTGATGAACATTGCTTGGCTTTGATTGGTTGTCCCATCATCTGGTAGTCAACAGCATGTCCCTTTACAAGAATTCGAGGGAAGGAGAAATAATGTAGTTAATGGCTTGGATGAGTGGGTGGGAATGGATGTGAATTAGCAAGGAGAGGCACTCCTTCCTTTATCCTTTTTTTATTTGAAGAACAACAGTTTGCTTTGGTATCACGTGTCAATTACAAGAGACAGGGTAGACTTACTTTGTTATTATTACTGCTGTTGTGAACCGTCATTCTGCTTAATTGAGGCACATAAAAACTTGTTCCCCATCACCCTTAAAAAGAAGAAGAAAATAGGTGAATTTCATCTCATGGAAGCTTCCAAGAGTGGAGATTTGTCTTTTAAATAGGCTATAAGCCCTTCTCCTGTGTTCTGTTTAACACCCAAGATGCCAATTTTTCCGAAACTGAAAATGGACTTCTAGCCACTTCTATACTCGCCCTTTTCCTCTCTCTCTCTCTCTCTCCTTTTCTTCCTTTTCCTTCTTTCCTTCCATATTTTGGCAGTCTGAGAGGGCAGTCTAGACTAACTCTTATAATGTTTGGGAGACAAAAATGGCTACCTAGACTTACAAAACAGTTATACTTATGGTGAAATGTGTATGAGTCTGTAAAACTTTCACCATTATAAACCTTGCTGTTTACAATATCTTAAGGAAAGTTACCTGTAACCCCAGATTGTGGTTATCCAAGCATTGTAGCAATCTGTCTACAGCAGCAGTACAGGAAAGTTTTGCTAACAAGTCTTAAGCACGGCAAGGCAAGGTGACTTTATTCCCCAGTTTAAGATGCATTGAAATCAATCTCATTTGCATTTTATCTCTTTTGAAAACAAACAAAAAACACTTTCTGTGTCCATGGCACAGTGAAATGCAATTGATCTTAAAGAGAATGAGCCCCAACAACAGAGGGCTCTAAATTTGGCTAAATCCCGTTGATTGTCCAGTTAGAACAGACGTATCCATTTCATAGGATTTCCATTGATTGCTTCTGTTGCATTTTTATATAGTCATTGTTTTCACTTCTCATTTTGCCATCATAAAGGAAGTAAGATGATTTTGTTAAAACTTACAATTTTTAAACTGTTCACATTTGTTTCGTTTTTATAAACTATTATAGATAAGAAATTATAATTGTTTATCTCTTCATTTTCCCCTCTATCCAATTAGCTGTTAGATTACGTGACTACAGCATTACTCTTCTCTGACAGAAATGTGGACAGCAACTTGATATCATGGAACAGAGTTGTTCTCTTGCATGGTAAGGCTTGTCTTTTTAACTAGAAAATTTCTGATGGAAAGTTTCAGAGTCTGACTAGCACTGAAGGCCTAACACTATTGCTAGCTTTTAAAGTTACATGTTGTAATGTTCAGAGTGCTTCAGGTAGGCCATTGATAATACTCAAAACAACTCTCTAATGTTTGTTGCTGTTATTATCCTAGTACTGCTGACAAAACATTGAGAAAGTTACTTTATGTTACACTGTTCTGTATGACTGCACTAGGCTCTGTAACAGAAGAGCATTTTGACAGCAGCTATAAAATGATAGCAACTGCTGTGGTGTAGAGAGGCACAAAGCCTGCCTTGTGCTCTGCCAAAGTTAAAGGCACTTTCTCTAAATTTTATGGCACTAATATATATCAGCTGAATGCAATAGTAGTTCCTTGGTCCTTCCTGTAAAGAAATTAGGTTTCTGGAAAAAGATGGTTTAGAGCACTGGTTCTTAACCTTGGGTTACTCAGGAGTTTTGGACTGCAACTCCCAGAAGCCTTCACCACCAACTGTGCTGGCTGGGGCTTCTGGGAGTTGCGGTTCAAAAACATCCGAGTAACAAAGGTTAAGAACCACTGGTTTAGAGCAAATGAGGAGTGGGTACACATAAAAAATGTGTTTCTGTTCTGTCAGGTGTTCCTCTACATATGGCCCTTTATGAGGCAGCTTTAATCACATGAAACATACTGAAGTGTGCAAACAACCACATCTTAGCTCCTATTTATTTATTTATTTATTTATTTATTTATTTATTTATTTATTTATTTATTTATTTATTTTATATCCCGCCTATTTGGTCTTATTATGGACATTATTTAGTTATGCAACACATCCTATACTTTTTTTCCAGGTCCTCCAGGAACTGGTAAAACTTCTCTGTGTAAAGCATTAGCTCAAAAGCTGGCTATTAGACTTTCAGACAGGTAATTCTCACTCATATTTAGTTATTAAAAATTTGAAAAGTATCCAGGCCAAAAGTAGCATGTTGCCTTGCTTTGCAGTGGGATTACTATATTGTGTTTCTCTTATTCATTTAAATGAGACATGTTACGTTGGGAGTGTCATGGTACATGGACATTTTAGGGTAACTAAAACTGAGGGAAATGGTCAAAATACAGGCAAAGTTGACCACTGTTTCAGCCTCACCTAATTGTCCCAGTGTGGTCACATTTTCTTTCTTTTTAAAAAATATTTTATGTTTAACAAAGGGTAACAGGAAGGAAAAGGGGATTGAGGTCAAAGGGAAGAGGAGAAACAATGACATACTAATATCCATTCTATACATATTGCCATATCAAAATTCCAAATTGCTCTTTTTACTATTTTCTGCCTTCCAGATTTAAGTTTTCATTTTAATGCATGTTCTTCAAGCGATGTCTGATGACTCAAACCATTTGTAGAATAAGTCCCATCTTTCAGTTGCCTTTTGTAGAGGACAGTTCTTCATCACTTCTGATAAAATGTCCATTTCCCCTGTTTCCTGTATCTTCTCTATAAGATCTTGTTTCAGTACCATCGGACTTTTCCAATTTTTGGCATAAAGAATTCTAGCTGAAGTGACTATGTATATAACTATATACTTCTTTGCCTTATCTATATTATCACGTATCATAATAAAAACAGTTCTGATGTTAATGGAACCTTACAAAGCAATACTTGTGGCAGCACAGCATGTACTCCTTTCCAATACTGTTTCGCTACTCTACATGACAATTGTGGTCACAATTTCTTAACTTTGATGACATCGTGATGTCACAATTCAAGTTCCAGAACTTTAAATGAGACCGTTATCTTGAGAAGATTCTCAAGGGTCATTTGGTCTAAACACTTTACATTGAGATGACACTTTGGACTTTTCATTTTTATATTAATTACATTAGAACCAGTCCTAATCATAATAATTCCTTGTTTTCACTACACCTCTTTCAACTGGAATTTAGGTACTACTATGGACAGTTGATAGAGATAAATAGCCACAGCCTCTTCTCCAAGTGGTTTTCTGAGGTATGTTTTTATGTAACATTTGCAAGAGTTTGTGATGCATTTAATGTTTCTTGTCTGTGTACAATTTAAGAATGCTGTGTTTCTGTCAAATTGCTAAAGTTTTTATCACCTCTGCCTGGTTATGTGCTTCTCACTAGAGGTGGTCAAGTGAGTGCTATATTACAAAGCTATTCAATGTGGTGATGAAATGAGTCCGATAACTTATATAAATCCTTTTTTCCCCTAGAGTGGCAAACTTGTTACCAAAATGTTCCAGAAGATTCAAGAGTCTATTGATGACAAAAATGCCCTTGTGTTTGTACTGATCGATGAGGTATAACCAGTATCATTTTCATGTTAGCTTTCAATATAGTCAGTTGTTATTTGTGGTTGTCTTTTGGAATGAAAATGTCTATGTTTCCTTTGTGAGAGTCAATGTGATGTACAGTATGTTTAGAATTTTGATTATAACTTGTATTCTCATAACATCAGCAGAGTAAGGAGATATTGGCTAGCAGAGATACTTATGACAATATGACACTGAAAGAGTAAAACCAGCAACTTAGTCTATTTACATATCTACATAGAGAATAGACTAAGGCAGCATATCATGACATTAAGCAACATACAGCATAGGAAAAAGTGATCTGACTTACAGCAGATAAAGTTGTTCATTTTACACATGACTTATGTACAGTTCTGTGACCAATCAGAAAATATATTACGTCATTTTCTGTTACACAAAGTTTCATCATGTACACAGCTGTACAACATTACGTCTTAGTCCTTGATAAAATCAGTACAGTGACTCAGGTAAAATCAGCCATTTTACATTTAACTATACAACATTTAACTATACAACATTAAGAGGCAGTCCCAAAAGCAGCAAAATCAGGGAGCTGGACAGGGGACAGATTGTACTTGTCTTCCATGTGGAAGGGATTGTAACTCTCAAATTGGCCTTCTCAGCCACACTAGACGCTGTTCCAAGTCCTCAATATAGAGCACGTTACCATAGTCTCTTGAGACTGAAGGATGCCTGCTAGGATACGACATTAATATTTAATACATTTTCATATCAAAATCTCAACAATGTAGTACATCGAGTAACAAACTAGACTCGAGATAACCTGTTTCAAAGCCTTGCTTTGCTACAGAAACTCCCTAGTGGATTGAACTGGTAAAACCGTTCCATAACGATCTCACACACCTTTAAAACCCTTAGAGATAAGTCAGATGTAATTTGAGGGCATGTGACAACATGATTGCCATCATACCAAGTGGATGGAGCATTTCTGACTGGCAAGAAGATAATTGTATTACTGTACTTTACTGCAAATTTAAATTTTTAGTTCCTTTTTAAAGATACAGTGTGGCTTTCATTGAGAGAGTTTATAAGTGGCAAATCAGAGCGAGAGTGCTTATACTTCCTTTTGCAGGTGGAAAGCCTTACAGCAGCTCGTAATGCTGTTCGAGGAGGTACTGAGCCTTCTGATGCCATCCGTGTTGTAAACGCAGTACTAACCCAAATTGATCAGATTAAAAGGTAACTGACTCTTGTTATAGGTTTGTTTGGTTTTTTTAGTTAAAAAACACTCAGAAGTTATCTAGGAACAATTAGAGTGGAGAATGTACTACTTTTCCTTTGCAGAGCAACTATTTGAAAATGTTGGATTCATGGTTGTGAGATAGAAGCACATATAATTTTGTCACATACAACAAAATGATAATTTGTTTTTCTCTCTAGAAGAACTGCAGCTTTCACTTAAGTAATTAAACATATTCCTGGTTCCCACAGTTGCACAGAAAAAAATTCAAAATGTAAGGGCAAAAATTCCAGATGTGGTCGTTGGTGTCCATTATCACATGTAATGGCTTACCCCATTTGTAGCATAAGCCCAAGTGTATCTTTCCATCTGTTCCTCCCTTGTAAACAAGTTGTCACTGCTGCAGTTCTAAGATGTACATGTGCTCCGAATAACTGCAGAGGCAGTGCCTTGTTTACAAGGAAGAAACAGATGGAAAGTTGCCCTGGGGCTCATTCTGTAACTAAGATTTCAGTCATAGATACTTTTGATCAAAACTGAACAAATTATTTATTCAGTCAGATGTCAAATAATTCTGTTTTATGTTTGTGTTTTTAAAGGTATCCTAATGTGGTCATCCTGACTACTTCGAATATCACAGAAAAAATTGACATGGCTTTTGTGGATAGAGCAGATATCAGGCAATACATTGGGCCTCCTTCCACTGCAGCGATATTCAAAATCTACCTTTCCTGCTTGGAAGAATTGATGAAGGTAAACACTGTGAGAATCTGAGTTTTTGATGTTGTCAAAAGTCCTCTGCTTCTTTGTATGTCCAAGGCAATAGGTGCCTGCCTCACCGGCATAGCAAAATATGATTGTTGCTACCTTAGATTAGTGGGGTTTGTGTGACAACAGCAGCAGTGACCCCTCCAAAATGTAATGGGGAATGCTTTGCTCTTCCCCTCAAGTGACTGAGACTGTTCCACCTCTAGTATGTTTTTAGGTTTCTCTTATCCAGGAGAAAATTTACTTTCTTTTCTCTGTCTTTAACCTACTGGAAATTGCTTTTACTGGGCTTCCCAAATTCCTAGAACGATAAGCAAGGGAAAAAAATTTAACTTGCTCTACACCATTATAATCCTGTAAATTGCTTTTTGTTTCTACTTATTAATGTTTTTCTCAGCTTGAAAGATCCACACTTTTTGGAGTACAGAGCAAAATGCTAAGTACAATACCTGCCTACCTACCTGTGTAAAAAAAAGAGGTAGCTAAGTTTCTGTATTCACTTACTTAGAAGTAAATCGTTTGAAACTCAGTATGGTTTTTCTTTCAGTCAAAATATCTAGGTTTGTATTACTAATCACACTTTTGCATCATAACTTTGTATGACAGTAACATGACTGATTTTAAATAAGCAAAGAGGCATTGATCAAAACTCTTTATGAAAAGTACAGTGTCTTGGTCACAGGGAGTAAAAAGCTCTATTCTATGCTGCTCGGGTCACATCTGGAGTATTATGCCCAACTGTGGGCATTCCATTATAAGAATGTTCACAAACGAACAAGCCTGTGGTGATGGTGGTGGTTGGCAGAGAAAAGTTTGAAAATAAAGTCCTGTGAGAAGTGGTTGAAATAGCAGGGTGTATTTAGATGGGAGAATAAGAGATTGAGGGGAGAGACAATGATGGTTTTCATTTCTCCGAAGGTCTGTAATGCAGAAGATGAAGGAATCTCATTTTTTCTTGCTCCATAATGTACAAATGGAACCAGTGGGCAGAGATTATAAGGAAACAGATTTCAGCTACATGCTGAGACCTCCTAATGGCAAAAGCTGTCCAGCCATACAATAGACTCCATCAGGAGTTCATATGCTTTCATTTATTGAGACATTTGAGGTTATCTTATTATCTAGCAGATTTGGTGTCTGTATCGTGCCTGCGGGATGGGTGGATTAAATGACATCCAAGGTCCCTTCCAACTCAATGCTCTGGCTTTTCAACTTTTGCCCATTTCTTACAAGCTCTTTTCTGCCACAGCGCCAAATAATATATCCTCGACAGCAGCTGCTGACACTCCGGGAGCTAGAAATGATTGGTTACTTAGAAAGTGACGTGTCAAAATTGAGTCTTATATTAAAAGAAATTTCAAGGTAGGATTTCTGGATTTCTTTCCTTTGTCTCTCAATTTTATTTTTCATATACAATTAAAGTTGATTCTTTGAAGATTTGTTCTGCCATACCAAAGGTTGGTGTTTTCAGAATCCAACCATGAGATATTACATTCTACCGTATCTTGGTGGATTTATGCATGGTACTGATATAGACAGTTATCAGGAGCTTAAGGATATGAGAAGAAGATTGTATTACTTCCAGTAATGGATCAGTTAAAGATTACAATTTAATGCTGGGTTACACTTTTGCAGAAAGGCAATAGTGCAATCAATGCGAGCAGTATTCTGAGCTGTTCAACAGAGCTGGTTATTCTCTGATTGCCATCATATGCTGGGCAGACCAGAAAACAAAAAGCTTTTCTGCAAATTTACTTATGCATGTGGGAAGCCCCAGTAGACTTCTGGCCTGATATTTTAACCAGAGAAGAACTATTGTAACATATCCAAATGCTTAAAATGGGTATGCTTTTATTCTTTAACCGTTTCTAGAACAGGGAACCAAGCACATACGCTCCTGCTTAATTGTTTATTCCCATTTTAAGTCTAAAATACATATTCAGGGACAAATGAGATTTTTGTTTAATAACTATCCAAATGCTGACTGAAAATCTGTGCTTTCCTGGCTATTGGACAGACTTTATCTGGTTCTTAATCTCTTATAACAGTGTAAGTTTTTACAATTAAGCAGTTCCTACAGTTTCACAACAGATGTCCCAGAGTGTAGTCCTTCAGGCTGAGATTCTGGGCATTGTAGTCCAAAATATCATAGTAGTCAAGCTCGGGAGTTCCCCCAGCAAGATTGATGCAGTGGAAGGGAGAAGATGGACCAAGTGTCCCTTGCTCCCTCTGCTTGGTTTTAAAACATAACACATGAAGCAGAGAGATGTAACAAGCAAACTGCATCAACAATCAGGAAAGATGGCTGTTTTTTAGCAGGAAAATGTCTCCTTTGTAAGTCCATTGTAAGAATCGCAGTTGAATGCCAAGTTGTCCCAGTAAATCAGCTCCTCATCGTGAGCATACCAAATCACATTTTGAAAGTAAATGCATATGTCACTTGAAGAGGTCTGTCAATTTCTATGTGATGCTTAGAAACCTTTGTACTTGGCGTGTGCAGGAAAAAAATTGTATTGAGTTAAATTGTATCCTTTTGAGTTCCTACCTACAATCTGAAATTCTGAAACTTAGAAACAGGCTGTTTGTGAGAGCTGCGTGTAAGATATATTCCAAGCAGTACAGTTCGATAACAGGCTGTGTCAAAATACAACATACTATTTGATAAACAGCTTTGCTATTGATAGCCAACATGAAGAAGCTGGCAGTCATTATATTCATACGTGTGAAGCTAAGCCTAAGTGCCTTACAGTTATATTTGTGAATATGAACCTAATGCCTTGTGTACTTCTGCTTTAATGTAGGAAAAGTGAAGGACTCAGTGGCCGTGTCTTAAGGAAACTGCCTTTTCTAGCCCATGCACTTTATCTCAAAGTAAGATTATGCTACTTTTGAATTTCCTGTCATTATAGGGTCAGTGACATGAGAATATCTGGCCTCTTTGGGCCTTTCTGGTTTCCACTAAATGCAAATTGTGCTGGTGTGTGACTTCAGCACCAGCAACAGAGAGCATTCTGAAACCAAGCGCACATAGGTACAACAATTATGATCTAGTTTTGGGGAAGTATTCACTAATGTAAATATAGTCCTTGGGATTTTTATATGTTAATGGAGTTTATACATTATTCTGATGTTCACGTTGTGGGATCAGATCTCATTCATATAGTGGACAAGATCCATCATATAGGAGCCTTATTCTGATACAGGTTTTCTTTTTATCTTTATTTCTAGTCACCTAACACTACAATGGCAGCATTCCTTCAAGCTTTGTCACTTGTGGTGGACAAGCAATTTGAAGAAAGAGAGAAACTTTCAGATTGTGTTTGACATTTTTTTCCCTATAATGTTTTATTGTATATACTATTTTTTCTAGATTCATTGTTGTATTGTTTCTCTGTATGATTACTGGGACAGTGTGTTCTTAACCAAAAGAACAATGCAGATGATGTCTGGTTTTCAAGTAAACGTATTGGAAGTATAATTTAAGCATGAAGTCCTATATGTGTCCAGGAGTTTTACCTTGTTTGGGTCATTAAAATACATTTTAAGAAAAAGTTAATTCATAAACAACTCTTGTCAACCCTGTTGTTCATGACAATCAGAGAGTTTCATTAAATATCCTGCAATTGGTATACCTGTAATCTGAATCCTTTTATATTCCTTCTCTGAAGTAGTTTATTTTCAAGTCAATAGTACTGATTTCTCCAGTAAAAAGAAATTTTGTTAAAAATAGATGTACTGACAAGATGAGACCTAAATAGTCCTTCGCTATCGGTGAGTGAATAGTGTCAGGCATATATGAAAGTTTAAAGAATACTGTTGCCTCAGAGGGTTCTCCATTCCAGCAAGTCTCCTAGTTGTTCTCTGCCTTGGTAGCCAGTGGCAAGCTTTTCCGCAGCAGACCCTTTTATCTCACAGGAACCCTGGCTGAAAACTATAAATTTGGATCTCATTTTAGTATATATTTTTTCAGGTAGAATGAAGGACAATCCAAGTAATTTCTGACCTTTGTCATTGAAAGCTAAAAGAAAGATACTTCTATTCCCAATCCTGAATGGGGTTCTGAAAATTGAGATGGAAGAAGTACTAATAATTCAAACTACTCTATAGTGTCTGTGTAATGGTATTGTGTTGTATGCTTCTGGTTCCTTTGAAATTAAAGAGAAAGTAGGTACACTAATATCACAAGGATGATTATCTCCACTCTATCCACTCTTGATGTATTAGAGCCAATTCAGGAATAGCCATAACACAGTGGTGCCCCACATAGCGATGTTAATCCGTTCCAGGATTAACGTTGCTATCTGGAAACATCGCTATATGGAACGTAAAACCCCATAGGACTCCGTTTAATGAGTTCCTATGGGGGAAAACTCACCGGTAAGCGAAGATTCCCCATCCGGCCGCCATTTTCTCCGCCTCGGTAAGCGAGGGCAGAGCGCGAAAACGCTGAGGGCGGCCATTTTCTGCACCCGGCGGCCATTTTGGAACCGCCGATCAGCTGTTTTCTAAACATCGCAGTTTGTTTTCTAAACATCGCAGCGAAACGCTTACCAATCATCGCAATGCGATGTTTTGCCACCTAAAACATCGCAATGCGATCGCATTAGCGATCGCAAAAAACGCATCACTATGCGGATTTGTCATTAAACGGTGCACTCGTTAAGCGAGGCACCACTGTACTCACGATTTAGTAGAGGCAGATGGATGCTGTGTGAGGTGAGGAGACATGGCTCCACCATGGTCTTCTGTAGTTTTTGCTTGTTCACTTGCTTTCCCTGTGGTCTCTATAATATATATTTTTTCCTGTTAATATGGAGTGGGGAGGGGGTTAAACACCCCTGTCTCACGTAACAGGATCCCAATCCATATACAGTAGTAATATAGTCTCAGCTTCGCCACTTCTTACAACTAAGGATTAGTCTTTGCACACAGAATTTAATGGCCAAAGTCTTGTTTAACATAATTGAACTAGAGTAAGTCTATTGAATAGGGATTTGGTGAATCAACTCCTCTGTAAGGTCTATTGATTTAAACGGCTCTACTCAAACTGTGACTCGCTTTAGCATAGTAAGTTACAGTTAAGAGCAGAGCCATTTGAATCAATGGAATTTATGGAAGATTTGACTCACCAAGTCTCCATTGATTCAGTGGGCCTACTCTAGTGCAATTTACTATGCTAGCAACATGGAATTTGCCAGCAAGTATTGGACTATTTTTTTATTTATTTATTTAAAATATTTTGTACCCTGCCATTCTCCTTGAAAAGGACCCGAGGCAACTTGCAACAGTGAAAGACAGTATTTAAAGTTGAAAACAATGAGTATACTACGGTGGTTAATATCATTAAAAGACAATATTTAGAGCCATGAATAATGACTAAAGAGGCATCTTATATTATTAAAAGGCTATATTAAAGCTAAGAAAAACAAGTAAATATTTTTTTTAAAATGCCACTCTGAAAAATGGAAAATACAAGCAGTACTAAAAATCCAGTCAATGCACAAGAATACATTTAAAAAACCACAACAATATATTTTAAAAAACCACAAAATCACACATAGGTAGTTGGTTACTGGGAGAAGGCTTGCCTTAAGAGAAATATCTTTGCCAGCCTGGCCTCCTGTGGGAGGGAGTTCCAAAGTCTGGGAGCCGTGACAGAGAAGGTCTTTTCCTGTGTCCCCATCAGATGCACCTGTGAAGGTGGTGGGACTGAGAAAAAGGCCTTGTGATTATCATAACATCTGAGCTGGCTCATAATGGGAGATATGATCTTTGAGAAAGTTTGGACCTAGGCCATTTCAGGTAGGTTAAAACCAGCACTTTGAATTGCGCCTGGAAACATAGGCAGCCAGTGGAGCTGCTGTAACAGGTTATGTGATCCTTGTAACCAGCCCCAGTCAGCAATCTGGCTGCTGCATTTTGGACCTGCTGAAGTTTCCTGAACGCTTCCCATTGGCAGCCCCACATAGCGTGCATTACAGTAATCCAGCCAGGAAGTAACTAGGATGTGTGTCACAGTGGCCAGATCAGATATCTCAAGAAAGGGGTATAACTAGCTGTGACGTTTGCCCCTTGTGGCTCCTTCCAGACACAGAGCACACGAAGGCACCAAACACCTTTTCACACACCAGTTGATCACTAAATCAACATACTTTACTTAGGAAAGACGAAGGTCCATTCAGTTTTCACTTTTTCTTAAAACAGGGTTATTAATTACAGATGTTTCTTTAATAATTCATAAGTATTTACTTCAGGTTCATCAAGCATCAATCTTCTATTTAAATCTCACTCCTCAGACTAATCACACCTCAGATCTCCCAACTATCTCTCTCCCTCTCTAACTCTCGCTGAACTCTACTCTGCCTTTTGACATCTCTAGTGGCCCCACCTCTCAACCACATCAGCATAAAACATGAAATGTATGACTTATTTAACATAATAAGGGTGAACGCCACACTGACACACTAGTTTTAATTGTGCAAATGCACTCCAGTCTGCCTCTGAGACCTAGGCATCCTGGTTCAGGGATGAATCCAGGAGCACCCCTAAGCTGCATACTTCTTTCAATGGGAGTGTGATCTGCCAGCATTCTAGCTTCAAAATGAAACAGGGTGCTTCACACAGCCTCAGGAGCAGTTAGTGCCACAGGATTTAATTGGGGGGGAATATTGCGATAGCTTGAACCACCACTCAGAACAATATCAGCAGCTTTCACCAGAGTATAATATGTATGCCTAAAATGAGTTGAAAATCCAAATATCTCAGCTTTCAATTAAAAAAAACAACCACTGTCCATTTTTATCATATTAATCATGCCCCTTTCATGTGGAAACTTTGTGATGTAGCAGCCTTCTAACTTTGACTTACTGAAACAAAATTTATATTAGAGCTTCCTTTCAGATAGTTTGAGCAGACATCCTGAAGAAACAAATTAGGGCCTCAACATTTGTATTAATCTGTTATTCATATTATTCTTCAAACTGTGTTTTATGAGTGCAAGTCATCTCCACCTCTTCCAGTGTTATATAGTCGTGCCCCGCTTAATGATTACCCCTCATTACAACGAATCCACTTCACGACGATGTTTTAAATGGGGAATTTCGCTGCGCGATGATCGGTTCCCTGTTTCGGGAACCGATTCTTCACATTACGACGATCAAAACAGCTGATTGTCGGGGTTTCAAAATGACCACCGGGTGCTCAAAATGGCTCCCCACTGTGCTTAGGGACGGATTCCTCACTATACAGGCACCGAAAATGGCCGCCGTATGGAGGATCTTCACTGGAATGCATTAACCGGGTTTTAATGCGTTTCAATGGGTTTTTTATTTTCGCTTTCTGATGTTTTCGTTCTATAGCGATTTTGCTGGAACGAATTAACGTTGTTAAGTGAGGCACCACTGTATAGGGTTCCTTCCTAGTTTTTGAACTGAATGTTAAAATTCTTTACCAGCTCCCCTTTTACAGCTCTTTGAAACTTAATGATATCTATTTTCTTTTAAAATGTTCATTTTCTACTAATACAAAACTGGTCTGAAGAAAACACACACACATATATGGATGAAAACAATTATACATTGATGGAATTATTAAAAACTGATAGCATGAATGGCTTAGATTCATTTCTAGTCCACATTACATAGTGTGGTCTTGATCTTGTTGGATCAAACTGTGTCATTAACTATAGCACAAGCATGTGATGTTTGTGTTGGGACTGATTCCAGTTACCAAAGATGGAAGGGCACAGCAAGATGCAATCTCACATTACTATACTATTCTTTGCCTATGGGTTTCTTGCTGTGCTGGTGTTCAATAGGATCTTGGCCCCTATTTCTCCATAGTTTTAATACATAGATTCTTTAACATTGCATAGACAAAATATACGCTGTATTAATCAAATCTAATTGACTAATATATATTTTCTCTATTGCTTGCTTCCACAATTTAGACCATGAGCATGGTAGTATAAAATTATTTTGAAAATATAGAATGAGCACCTAAACATTAGAAAGATTTACACTCTTTCGTGTAATTCAATGGATATAAAATTTAGAATTGACTTTAATTTTTATTTCTCTTTAAATTTATATATTTATTTATTTAACTTATATGCCGCCCACAGTACTCAAATGTCTCTGGGCGGCTACAACAAATATGAGCCCCTTTCCATCTTTTGGTGATCCTTTCAGGTGATCATCAAAGATAGTATCTGCAGAACAGAGTCTTCAGATTAGACTCTATTAATTGTCTCCATATAAAATTATAAAAATAGGTGAGTCTGGTTTTCTACTAAATTACCATGGATCATGTGATGTCACACTGCACATGTAAGGGCTGCAGTCTCGTGGGCATTATAATTGAGGATATCTTGGAAGAGGTTTGTAACAACACTCGACTGGATGTGCACCTATTTCTTTGTAAAACACTACAGGATATACACTGTTTTTGGTATCTGTTTTAGATATACAGAGTGATAGCATCTATTTTAGATTACATTTTTGCTCTTGTGGTTACATGTCATCAAGTCACATCCTGACTCTTGTAGACCGTATGAATGAGTGATCAAAATGTCCTGTCCTCAACTGCTCTGCTGAATTCCTGTAAACTCACGCCTGTGGCTACCTTCGGGAAGTTAGTCCGTGTTTTATTAGGTCTTCCTGCTGACTGGCTTTCCTAAATACAGTAGCAGTAGTTTCAACATGATAATTACTCCTGCAAGAATCAAATGGCTGTATTTTTTGTGCATTATAATCACAGAGATGCAGAACACATAACTTGAAGAGCCAATGGGGTCCTTAATTCTTTGGATTACTACTGTATATCTGTATCAAAAATGCTAAATTATATAAAACAATAAAAGGAAAGAGAGAAGCAGGAGGGGTATGTGTAGGTCTTCCTACTGTCTGTGAGAAGTCCGTCTAATTACATGTCTGATATGCTTCCACAGACTATCATGGCTATCTCTTTTAAAACTATATCAGTCTATTTTTTGGTGTTTCATTGTGGCTCCGTTATTTAAAGTTGTGTGTGTGTTTTTGTTTTTGTTTTGAGTCTACTGCTTTGGAAGTTCTCAGCTGGAAGATGGCAGCTGGCAGCAGAAGGTTCTAAGGATGTAGTGTAGTTTTATTGCCTTTCCTTGTCTGCCTATCAGAGACAACACATGGGAAAAGATCCAGTTAACTGTCTGTTTAATTTTTAAAATCAAATTGATTGTATTTTTGTGGCATGTGTGAGTTTTATTTTTCTGAAGAGATTTACATGCACAGCCCCTTTTTATATAACGAGTTTTACCCCTCCTTTCTACTCCATGAACTTAACAGCTACTTTGTGCCCTTCCCCGTCATTCAGACATTCACAGGTTGTTTCTGGGCATTGCTGCAGCCCTTCAGCCACCGATGCTTCTTCTGTCACTCCAAGAAGGGTCAGTAACTGTCAATTCAAAACTATAGTACTCCACGACTCATCTGTTGAAAAATATTTAATTGCAACCACTAGGTGGCAAGTGGGAACATTAATACCAAGCAAATGCTTCATGCTGACAATGTGAACTTACTGTAAACCACGCCAATTACTTCATTGTAACGAGTGCTGGGAAACTGCTTGTTTATTTATTGTACTAAATACCTCACTGAGAAGAAAATACCTTACATATATTTTATAAATTTCTCTATCTGACTGAAATACAGAACAGGTCTGATTGTTTAATCTAGAAGACCTCATTTTTACAGACCAGCCTCATCCTTTACACATGTGAGTCATACCACTAGCTGTTGAAAACCATTGGTACAGCATTACACCTTTGGAAGTAGATGTTGAATCCACAAGTTAGTGGGAGAGAGTGCATACTTGTAAACACTGAATGTTTGATTTGGGGAGGGTGACTCCATTGACTGTGGGTTGTACGGGCACCAGGAAACTACCTTACATGTATTAAAAGAACACCATTGCGCTGTGGTAAAACTGCAGAAATTGGCAACTCAGTTAAGCCTCTTCTCACAAACAGTTCAATCCTGACAGGCTCAGGTAGCCAACACAGGGTTGACTCTGCCTTCCATTCTTCCGAGGTCAGTAAAATGAGTCTACAGCTTGGCTGGGTGGTAAGTTGTTTGCATAATTGCACTGTAAACTCAAAGAATGTTCTAGCACTATGGGCGACAGTAATAATTTGAAATAACAACCACCACCCAGCCTCTACATCCTTTGCCTTTCCCCCTCTACAAGCACCATGTGATTTGCCACCACTATGAACATTTAATACTGACAGAGTGCTCCCTTCCATGAAGAAGAGAACTATGAACCACTGCTGAGCATTCTCTATCTAGCATACCTTGGAAAGGATCGCCATAAGTCAGAATCAATTTGATGCAACTTAATCATCACTGATAATGTGTTACATTACACTTACATAATAAACGTAAAATTTATGCGGAACTAAAGATCCCTATACTGAAGAAAGCAAAATGTGACAGAAGCAGGATGACACCAACACAGCTAAAAAAACTAATGAGCACATGTTTGTTTAGTTGTTAAGTCGTGTCCAACTCTTCGTGACCCCATGGACCAGAGCACACCAGGCCCTGTGTGTATTTGAGTACCAAAATTCAGCAGCTAGAGATTGCGGCTGGTGATGCAAGTAAACTCCAGAGAAACAAACTATCAAAACCAACCAACATTAAATATGTCTTAACTTCCAGGGGAAGGATTGAGAAGTGGATATAATCATTAAAATGAAAAAGGAAAGGTTTTAGGAAAAAGATGAAGGAGTTGGACTACGGGTGAGCTTCAATATTGTTGTGCTGCTGAGCACACATCATTGGTGTTCTCACAAGATGGTTGCTAAGGAAGGGATTCGTCAATTCAAAAATGATCATCTTGCAGCTTGCCTCACCTTGTATGCAGCATGATGGTGTACACGAGGAGTTTCTTCATTGTCATAAAGGAATGATCGTTCTCCACCTTGAGTTAATAGATCCTTTGTCTTTTGAACCCTGCCCTAATTTGAGCTCCAGCCTTGTTGTCTGCCTCCATCTTGCTGAAATATTCTTACTGCTCAGGCTCATGGTTTCCAGGAGTTTGATCTAAGCTGCTGTAATAGGCCATGGTTAATTTTGAAGAATGCTAGATTCAGAAAATAGTTGTTCTAAAATATTAGGAAGTGTCAAAATGTATGGCTTTAAAATCTTCTAATTACACAGTGGATAAAAGTTCAGAGCAGAATTAGCTTCAAGTTTCCTCTTAGTAAACCACTCCTTATAATGTAGTTCTCCTCAATTGACACTTATTGTCTCAATTCATTCAGAGACATTGATAAGAAAAAATAATAAAAATGTTCCATTTACTCATAGTTCTTCATAAATCAAAACCTCGATACTTGGCGGAACACCTTCTCCCACCAAGATCTACCCGGATCACTCGCGTGAGCCAGGAGGTGAGGCTGAGGAGCCTGACACCGAGGGAGGCCCGGAAGGAAAAGGCATGAAACCAGGCCTTCTCGGCGGTGGCTCCTCGCCTTTGGAACAATCTCCCTCCTGAGATCTGCGCGGCCCCTATGCTGGGTACATTTAAAACTCAACTTAAAACATGGCTTTTCGTCCAGGCCTTCCCTCCTGCCAGCAATTAATTTAATTTAATTAAATTTTTTCTCCCTTATTTACCTATCTTTTATTATTTTTTGGTATGTTTTGTTAATAGCTGACGTTTATGGATTAATGTATATATGTTGTTGTTAGCTGCTCAGAGTGGTATAAATATACCAGATGGGCGGGATATAGATCAAATAAATAAACAAACAGCATTTCATAGAAAAATAGTGACTGGTTACATGAATAGAGCTTAATTGATTCACTAGCTTCACAATGATTCATCACAAGGTTGACTGACTCTAATTACATTGCTCTAACTCTCTTCAGACTGTCTGACCTAAAAGACTGGGGAAAGATTTCTTGAGTAGAGAGGTGTGGCTCTCTTCAAAATTTTGAGGCAAAAGGAATGATTAGTTGCTACTGGGCTGATTGACATTCACCCCAGTCTAGAAAGGTCCTACCCAGCCAAAAGAAGGCAACATATGAGCGTGTAATAATTTCAACAAAAAATAGCCCAAAATAGTTGTTTGCAGAAGACGTCTGGGTGTAGTACTATTTCTCATATACAAAAATCCCCACCTATTTAAGCACACTCATGCAATCCAAGAGAAACCACGGTACGTAAATGATAGACAAGAGACACGTCTTGGTTTATCAGAATGATAGTCTAATTTACAATCAAGACATTAGCTCAAGCATTTTTACATTCCTGTTATCTGAGACACGTTTCTTTTCTAGGTTGACATTGGGAGGGTATTTCTTGTTTTGTTTCAGAAGATGAAGGAGTAACCATTATATTTCCATAGGTAGCTATTTTATTTTATCTTCTGAAGACTGCCCTTTTTTAGTGGACATTGAGTAATGTCCATGAATCTTAAAGCAACCCTGTGAGATAAGTTGATTTGACAAATGCTGATGACTTGAAAACCTTTTGATACTTTTAGGACAGAATTGGAACTTGAACCTTAGTCTCCCTAGTCCTGGTCCAGCTTTCTAATGGTTGCAGCACACTGCCACTATTTTTACCTGTGCTGCCATTCTGCATATGCTTCCTGGAATGAATTGAGAGTCCAGAGCATGGAGTCATGCAGAAGCCTAAGGCAACCTCAACTGACTACACATCATTTTACTATATCTCAGCATCCAAAGGAGTGCTTGAATGATCCACTGTTCCAAACAATATGATGTGACAGAATGACCTATTCTTTGCAGGGACTGTTTGGAAGGTGGCAGGTGCTGAGCAATGATTTGTGCAAAGATCAGTGGGGAGTTATCTTTGGTTACCTCCTTAGTGATCTTTAATCATTTTTTCCTTGTGGCATACTGGTTTTAAGAACGAATGCAGTAATCAGTCACATGACTGAAGTTTCCTATGGTTGCCTGATCTAGACCTTGAAGATACTGTGTGTGTGTGTGTGTGTGTGTGTGTGTGTGTGTGTGTGTGTGTGTGTGTGTGTGTGTGTGTGTGTGTGTGTGTGTGTGTGTGTGTGTGTGTGTGTGAGAGAGAGAGAGAGAGAGAGAGAGAGAGAGAGAGAGAGAGAGAGAGAGAGAGAGAGAGAGAGCGGGGAGGGAAGGTTACTCTTGTTTTAATCCAGTATTTGCCAGTACAGATAAGAAGATACTGTGCAGCCAGCAGAAGCACTTCCATCAGCTCCATCCTCTTATTCTTCAGAGAGTAAAGTTGCGAAACCAAAATCATTGTTCCTGAAATTCTTCTTTTTCCAGTTTTGCAATTAGTCCCTCTTGACTACAAATATTTACAATCTCTTCAACAAAGTCAAAGGGGAAGAGATTTCCCATGCAATTCAGACAGGCTGTACAAGCATTCATTTCCTTCCTGATGGGTTTTTTTAAAGTTTAAGTAGGGCAAGCTAATATATTAAATTACAGGAGGGAGATAACTGCTTTCCTGTCTGAAGACCAACTGCAAGTAGCTTGAACTAAGAGTTGCAGAAGCAGCAATTTCCCCATCCTTACTTTTTTCGGAAGCACTTGATGCTGAGAAGGGAATATCTGGGTCCTTCAAAGCCTCTGCAAACTCCATATACATGGGGGAAGTGGCTATGGCTTCTCTTCATCGTGGGCTATCAGCTCAGTCTTGTAGTCTGTCTTCCTTTTCTCTCTCTCTCTCTCTTGGGCTCCTTAATTCCCACTGCTCTTGCTGCTGCCCCTTTTATACTAATTCTTGGCAGAAAACCTGTTGAGCAGACTTTTTCTGGCTCTCCTTCTCGTCAAACCTTTTAGGACTGGTTGTCCCAACTGTCGGGGGAAAGAATACTGTTTCAGAATAATAATCCAATGAAGAAAACCACACAGAGACTTCTATCTTCTTTCCATGGAGACCACATGGCAGCCGAGTAGAATCTGAGGTCAACCCCACCTAAAGGCCAAAGCTCACCTGCTCAAAGATCTGCACATCTGTCCCCAAATTATAAATTTTACCCCAGCAAAAGAAGCCATAACACTGGGTTTTCAAGGTGGATGTGTAGCATTTCTGTGTTACAACTCTCTGCATCAACTATCAGACTACAGTAGGAGATATCGCAACCGTGTGCATATTTGCATAATTTCATTCGTAATAGGTGCTAAACATTTTCACTCTTTTTTTTTTTTTGCGAGCAGCAAAGTAACCCAACTATAATATTGTCCCGTCCTTTTATCACTGGTTAGTCAGCAGACACTAGAATGGTGTCGGGCACCCCAACTGTATCTCCTTTCCCATGGTTCCAATGTTTTGTGATTTTCCAGCTTTTGTACGGATGTTATTATAAAAGCCTTAGTTTCTAAGACTAAGAGCTTTTAGCTGAGCATGTGTCTTTGGCCCTGTCCACCTTGAAGCTGCGTTATTGAACATTTTTTAATTTTTTTTATTTTTTATTTTTTATTTTATTTTGAACATGCTACCTATTTCCTAGTGGCCAGAGTAAAAGCATCAATAACTTCCTCTTAGGCTTAAGTGGGGCTATAGAGATGTTTTGTACTGAAAGAGATACTGTTAAAAGAGTTTTAAACAGACTCCTCTCCAACAAAATGTTTGATGGCTAGCAGCTGGGATGTTAGTGAAACAGACTTCCAAGTGTACAAGCAATGTCTCATGAGTAAAGGTTGCCAGGGCCTCCCTGTGGGCCTCCGCAAGCATATGGCTCGTGTATGGTGTATGGCTGGCTACTGCTGAAAACAGAATGGTAAACTAGAGAAGTCCTTGGTCTGAATCGGCAAGTCTTTTATGACTACTTGAAGGAATGCATGTGGAAAGCTATCTAAACACTTTTTTTTCCAAAAAGCAATCAGAACAGTGTAAGGTTTTTATTTTTATTTTTAAAACCAGGTTTATTCTGGTGCATATTGTGATTACAGGCATATTCTCGAATAATGAACATGCCAATCTATTTCTGCTTCCAGAGCTAGAAGCTCAAACGCCAAGAACTGTTCTCAGTGAACAGAAATTATGCAGTTAATTGATTTGCATGAGCAAGGAAATGCGTTAAGTCTTACGATGATGAGCACACTTTCTGGAGCAGGAATAAAATAAAAGGAGAATCAGCCTGGCAAGAGGGCCAGAGTCTTGATAGAGGGAATATGTTTATTACCCCAAGGGGTTTTGTGTAGGAGGCTGAAGATTTATTCTGCTTTTCTTTGCTTTCTCAGGGTTGTGAAACATTGGGTTGATGCCCATGGGAACCACAGTGGTGGTCATGTCCTCAAAAAGGCAGCCAGCAGCCTCAACCTGTTGCCAATTAGTTCTGGATACATGCTTGCAGAAACACAAATTAAGAGTAATGTGCAGTAATGTCCCTGAAATGTAACTCAACACTAAGCTTACGCATACTCAAACAGCTGTGACATTTAGGAGCTGTGAACAAGATATGAAGGCAGCTCTTTTGAGTTTTCTTACAGCCATGAAAATACAAATCAAATTTAGCATAAAATATGGATATTAACTGAGGAGGGTACACTCTCCCAAGTTTACCTCAGATTAAACAGAAGATCCAAGAATTATTTGTCTTGGAAGCCAGGACAGTTAACCTGCTGGAAGACCTGACTGACACAGATTTCAACGTAGGCTCGTGGTCTATACTAAGAGTGTCTGTATATAACAACTCATCCCAAGGAACTCTGTACAGTGCTAGTTTACTCTGGACAGAAAGCATATTATGACAAGCTGATTTTTTAAGTCCACATTGTAGGACCTAGATTTATGAATCATCGGGGCCTCCTAATGCACTCACGCCTCTTCACATTAATATTTATACTAAATCTGCAACTATAAGAAACTCTTCAGGTGGCTTAAATTAATTTTAGCGGCAAAAAGGAGTTTTGACAAAAAGTTGGCTGCTCAGACCATTTTCTGATACAGTATTGACCATTTTGAGAAACTATAGAGCAGAGTTAACAGCAATTGTCAGGTGTGGAAGGAAAAAAGAATGTTGTTGAGGCAATTATAAGGCAGTTTTAGTCAGGAGTTCTTAGGGGACACAATGGAGATTACAAATGCCTCTGGATATAGGGAATACAAGATAGTACTGCCAATGTTAATTCTTTTATTATATAAGTTGTGATTCTCTGTTATATGCCATGAAGTCAGTTCTCACCTAGGGCAACCCGACTTGAATTCCAGAGTTGATGAGTTATTAAAGAAGTGGTTTTATCATTGCCGCCCCTCCATGAATTTCCATGGCCAAGTGGGAATTTGAACCCAGATCTCCTGAGTCCTAGTCTAACACGCTGTCCAGTACACTACATTAGCTCTTAATTCTCTATTTACTGGGGACTCTATATGCTGCTGATATTTCTTTTGAACAAATAGGACACTGATGCAGGAGACGCAAACTGCCCAGTCCTTCTCTTAGCCACCCTTGAGTGCTCTTTCATCATATCACATTGCATTTCTTAGTTGTGCTTATTGTCAGAGGAGCAAAATTCCCTTAGTTTTTATTGTGTGTGCAGAATCTCTTGCACAAATGGTTGTTCTTTGTTAAGTGTTTGTGCAACGGAAGTAATCATTATCACCTTGTACATGTGGAAACACCGGGGCTGTCTCTAGCTTGCGCAACAAGACGTTGAGGAGAGTGTGGTGTACCTGGGATGTTGCCTGTTCCTCCTTCTAACAGGATTCTGTTCAGAGGCTGTATCTCCCAGAATACAGCTGAGCATTATTATTTAAAAATCATTACTAAAGTATAAAAGTGTACATTTGCAAATGACTATAAATACTAAACCAAAAGATGAGATCTTACGTGCCTGAGCTTGGAAGTAACTATGTATAAATAGGATAGTTACATGGAACTAGTTATTTTGGGGTAAATAAAGGCTGAAATACTGTTGCTTTTTTACAAAGTAAGTCACACTAGAGTAGGCCAACCAAATAAGTGGGGATTTAGTGAGTCACCGTCACTGTGTTCAATTCATTCTGATGGGCCTACTCCTGTTGCAACTTACTGTACTAAAGTAATTCACAAATAAAGTAGGCCCATTTGTATCAATGGAAGTTACAGAGGAGTTGAATCATAAAATCCCCAGTGAGTCAACGGGTCTACTCCAATGCAACTTACTATACTAGGCAATAGTAATTCAGCCACAGAGTTAAATAGTGGCTAGCATCCTACTGGTGTTCACATAAGGTTTGCACAGCTAATTGTGGTTAACTGAAGAGGTGCCAAGATGCATCTAGGTTGTGCAACTGGGCACATGACTAAGAAAGACTGAGATGCACATGCACACCTCATCAATTGACCATAGTAAGTTATGCAAAGCTTACACCTATACCTATAGGATTCTGGCTAGTCACTTTTTAGCTTTAACCAGTACCACATAAAGTGTAATTAATAAAACCTATTTACTTCCAAACATGGCTTTATAAGGACATTTTGAGAACTTTTTGGTGTCATTTTGAGGGGGATTTTTCAGGTTTTATGCTATTCTCTTATCACCCCTAAGAAGAAGGAAATTGTTCTTTGGTTTTGTATCCTGTCTTTTCTCAGTATTTCCAGGGTGTCATGTCAGATAGCATTTCTCCCTTTCCCCTCCTTTCTTTCTCCCCTACCTTTTGATAAGGAAAGTATAATACATTAATAATGCACACTATAATAAATTACTTGTGCAGCTGGAGCAATAACACAAGTGGCAAATTGTGTTTTTTTTCTCCAATGTTTGCACGTCACTGATGATATGGGTATTTAGGGATGGGATTTCCAGGTTGTCAGGACTATGAATACCATAATTTTCCATTCTGAGAGTTCTGTCTACTTACAGGCACCTTATAAAATGGATAAAATATTCTTGCCCCAGTAGCTGGGAGTTTTCTTTCTGAGCAGGAAGTATGAACAGAGCTAGACTTATTTAAGCTTCAGAGCCTTCCCACGGGCATCACATTTAGGTTCTGTAAGGTGCCTGGAAGACAGGTAGAACTTCCAGACTGGAAAATGATGGTATTTGTAGCCCAGAAAACTCAAATATCTAACCCTTATCGATATTTTTCCTGCCATCCATATAATGTCAAACTTACCTTGTTTCACACAGTGTCAAAATCCCCCTCTGAACAAATGAAAAATTTATGAATTGTTTCTGTTTGCTCCAGATCTTGAGGGTAGGGGATTTTGGTGTTATGGCAACAATCCACCTGTCTTCCCCTTTCTCTGTAGCACCCGCTTTTCTCCTTTACTCCCACCACCCAGCCTACATACCAACACATCTCATCTCTCAGCACTTCTTGCCAGCAGGGCAACCTTGAGAATGTGTTGGGCTACAGTAAGGATCAGCTGAAGAACTGTCCCTGCTTCAGTTTTCTGGCGATGTTGGGGCACTTGTTTGCTTTCCAAGGAGAGACAAGATGAGTGTGGAGCAGCAAGAACAGCCTGCTTGGGAAGTATGTGTGTATATGCACACTAGCCCAAAACAGCACAGACATGAATGCCCAGTTAGCTGCACATTCAATAAGCAGGATGAACCGGGTGGCGCTGAGAGGAACTTTCCTTCCATCCGGAAGAGCTTTAGAATGGCAAACTGGCTATTGAGAAGTAAGGAATAACACACCAAGTTCCTTTTAAAATGTAATATTCTGAGCTTTGTCAAGAACCAGAGAACCTGCTTCATGAACACAATGGGGCTTTCAAATATGGTTTTTCCCCTTTCAAAGCAATCTTGGCATGGCTTTGCAGGGATCCGGGTGGCTCTGATTGACAATGCAGTCTTCAGTTTGTACCCACTGATACTGGTTATTTTTCCAGTCCCCAGAGACTGGCTCGTTGATTTCCACTGTTGTCTGATCTTCTTCTTTTGTTTCTTCATTTGATTTCCCTGTCTTACTTTGCCTCACACAGATTCTTACATAGCAGTGGAAGTGATGGTGGGACAGGAGGTGTAGGTGGAAGGAAAGACATTAATGTTGAGGGGTGTAGGTAGGACAATAATTTGACACTATAAGAATGCAAATTTAACGCAACACAATCATAAGGGGTTCTCCTTCATTTCTATAGTTATAATTTTAAAAATATTTTGTATTGCCTAAAACTGTTGGGGTGGGGGAAGCATGTGAACTGAAAACTTAAAGGCTGGGCTATTGACTGAGAATAACTCATCCAGTGGGGACAGAGTGCTTAACTGCCAGTGAAATGTTTACAACTCAACTGAATAGATGCCTTTTAGATAAATGGGTGGGCAATTTGACCTCTATGCTAGTATTTCAGTGTATGTTTCATTTAAATATCTCATCCCAAAGCAATGCCAGAGGAAAATAAAGTCTCTGTGTGGAGATTTCCTACCCTCAACTATTGCACTGTTCAACTGAGACATTTTTATCAAGGCCACTAAAACCTCATGGTTCAATTATTTTAATGCCTCTTTGCTTAGTTTATCATCCTGTACTACATTGGTTTTTCCAATCATCTTCCTAGGGATTTGTCAGTGAGGAAGTCAGTAACAGAGGATGAGCTTCATCAAAAGATTATCAGGCACCATTGATCTCTCCATGCAATGTACGGCTGCTGGGAACACTTAGTGATTTGTTTGTTTGTTATTTTTAGTGTAAGTGAAACATTGTAATGCCTTTTAATGTATGGTGTCTAACCTTACTAAGTGATGAAGAACAGGCTCACACTGAGCTTCCTGAGGAGACTGTATCAGACTCCTTGGGAAGCTGCCTGTGGCCTCTGAGTTGCAGTTTACCCCCTGCCCCTTTCATCTAAGGCAAGACAGCAGGAGATAATTTTTTGCCTCCTTCAGTAAAAAGTATCTGGCTACGGATCCAGAGGTTGAGAGTTCAATCCCCCATTGTGCATCCCAAAAGAGCTAGCTTGCGTGGTCTTGGGCAAGCTGCGTAGTCCCAAGGCGCCCCCAGAAGAAGGGAATGGTAAACCATTTCTGAGTACTCTCTGCCTGGAAAATCCTGGAATGGATGGCAGTAAGTCAGAATTGCACATGCATGTACACACAGAAAAAAAGGGTTTTGAACTCCTTGTCTAAGTCAAGACTCATTCTCATAGGCATCCTTTAGTCTCGAGACACTATGGTAATGTGCCCTGTATGGAGGACTTGGAACAGTGTCTAGTGTTTCAATGCTATATGCGAAGCTGGAGTGTCCTCTCCAGGGCATGAAATCTCGGTAAAATAATATGGGGGATAGACTGTTACCCAAGCAGCAAATCCCCCCTCTCCACCTCGCTGAAATAGTCCAATCTAGAGGCAAGAGCCAATACAACTGGTTCCAGCAACATCACAGGAGTTGACAGAACGACATGAGCTGCCTCCAGGACTCCAGCTCTGGATTTTGCCTCGAGGTTAACTCCTGAAGCCTTTTCCATCAGTGGATATAGCCACAAGATAGTGGAGGTTTGAAATTGGAATTTTTCTTCTCCTAGATTGGCTGCCTCCCAAGGCTGACGTGCCCCACCTACCCAGCCTGCTCCCCCACGGCATGGACGATGATGGCAGCGCCTCAGTGGGGGTTTGAAGTCAGAGTTTTCTTTCTCCTAGATGGGCTGCCTCCCAAGGCTTACGAGTCCCACCTACCCGGCTAAAAGACTAAAGTGTATTTTAAAAGACCCAGAAAGGTAAGAAGGGAAAACAGTGGAGGTACACCTAGGGGAAAAAAACAAAAGTTGTACAACTTGTAACCTAGTCATAGCTTACATAGGCTCAAGCTGAATGAGGCAGTTGATGTGTCACGAGAAGCAGAGTTCCCTTAAGATGAGGTAGGCAACTTTTTTGTGCTTGGGGGACAGATGTGTGCCTTCAGTTCTTGTAAACTGTATAAAATGTTATATATGGATAGATATATTTAAAAATAAAAATTAGTTTTGTGCTTTGGCTATGGAAATATGTGTCCAAGTGAGGCAAAGCAAGGATATTTTTTTACTTTATGAAAACAGATGCCAACTTGGTCAGGGCACCTCTATAAATTTGGACAAGCATGAAGCCTCTTTTAAAGCCTTCGTTTCTTGCTGTGTTCCCTTCCGGGAGTGGTAAATTCATTTTTCTTTATGGTCTATTAAGGGCACATCCGGAGGTACTCCCCGCCCACCCACCCCACCCGCCCAGGAAGCATTGCAGCAGAAAATTAAGATTTAGAAGGCCTCAGCTTGTCCAGGTGATTGAAATGATGTCATTAACAATTATATCTTCATGGGCTGGAACTCCCAGTACTCTGTTGTTTGAAAAACTCAGAAAAAATCTGGGATTCAGAGTCCAAAAAAAAACCCAAATGGAACACCCCTATTGGACATACTTGGGCAAGCCATGCTACTGGCTGAGTACACTATGGACATCTTCTTCAGCCCCAACATCTGTTTTCTCCCATTCATTTGTACTCTTCAGTGCACTGCAAGGTGTTGCAGAAGAAAATTCTGCCTGGATTTATCAATCTGCTGGTTTTTGACACAGTACAGGCCTGCCTTTCCTGTACTGCTAACATCAAAAAGGTTCCCCTCAGCCTTGCTGTGAGTGCCTGTCTATGCTTCCGACTGGGTGAAGCCAAACAGGCAGTACTCTGTGCAAGCCAAACTACTGAATAGGAACTCAAAGGGGATATCTTCTATTCCCCCAACACATTTTTCCACAGTATGGCTCTCTGGGGGTATGGAAGGAAGGAAGTTGATAGAAACTTTGCCAACAAACTGAAGGTCCACCACATTCTCAAAGCTGATGACACTGTATAGCGACCTCAGGTCATAGCCCTTTATTTTCCTGTTTTCAGATTCCTTTTCTCTCACTCTGGAAACACAACATGCAAACATTTGTTCATACCTCCTCTAAATCAGCTCAGAGTGATTCATTCCCAATGTGTAAAACAAATATTTGAATATAAATCAGTAGACAGTATTCTCACAACCCTAATCAAAACCATTAGAACCAATATGACTATGTCTGCTTTTGTCATGTATCATATTTCTGAGGTTAGTGAGTAAAGCCATTTCAGAATTTGTGAAAACTGGTTGGATTACTAACATTTAATCCTCTAGATCCGCCGTTCTCAATCTTTTTTTGGCCACGGCTAGAGATGGGCACAAACTAAAAAGCAAACCAGGGAGTTCATTAAAAATGATGGTTCATTAGTTTGGGTTGGATCGGGTTTGTCAAAAC
This sequence comes from Pogona vitticeps, assembly GCF_051106095.1. NCBI lineage: Eukaryota > Metazoa > Chordata > Lepidosauria > Squamata > Agamidae > Pogona > Pogona vitticeps. Next base: position 76,681,440 of record NC_135788.1, on the reverse strand, counting down.
ATATGAACACGACCTGACCCACGAACTTTCTTCTTTGTTTCTGTTGGAGTGTGCGGATCAATTGTGTCCCAGTATGCAGTGGGTGATTCTGTCATCCATTCAGTTCTACCCTGCTATTGGAGCACTATTGTGCATTGGTCACTTCCTGCCCCTCCTCTCTCACGTCCCTTCTTCCTTGAAGAAGGGCCTTTTCCAAGATGAAGATTGCCTGAGCACATGCTATCTGATGGCTCTCTCTCCATCCACACTTGCATCCATGCCATCCAGCTTTTGTTGTTGTTGTTTAATTGTTGTGTCCGACTCTTCATGACCCCATGGATCAGAGCACGCCAGGCCCTCCTGTCTTCCACTGCCTCCCGAGGTTTGGTCAAATTCATGTTGGTAGCTTCAATGACACTGTCCAGTCATTTCATCCTCTGACGTCCTCTTCTCCTCTTGCCTTCACTCTTTCCCAACATCAGGGTCTTTTCCAGGGAGTCTTCTCATGAGATGGCCAAAGTATTGGCGCCTCAGTTTCAGGGTCTGTCCTTCCAGTGAGCATTCATGGTTGATTTCCTGCGAGATGGGTAGGTTTGTTCTCCTTGCAGTCCAGGGAACTCTCAGGAGTCTCCTCCAGCACCAAAAGCATCAATCCTTCGGCGGTCAGCCGAAGTGGAGTGAGCTCCTGTCACTTGTCCCAGCTCATGCCAACCTAGCAGTTCGAAAACATGTAAATGCGAGTAGATAAATGGTACCACCACGGTGTAAAGGTAACAGCGTTCCGTGTCTAGTCGCACTGGCCATGTGACCATGGAAACTGTCTACGGACAAACACTGCTGTATGGCTTGGAAACGGGGATGAGCACTGCCCCCTAGAGTCGGACATTACTGGACTAAAGGTCAAGGGAACCTTACTGAAATATTAAAGCCTGCAGTTAATAAATACTTTCTCTAAAGCTAACTCCATATTTTTGACTCTGTACTTCATTTAGCTCATTGAGAAGAACTGGTCAGAATACACGATGATCTCTAACAGTTCCCCCCCTCACAGCCTGCCCTCACCCCCTTCCTGCTGTCACCTCCCTACCTGTTCCAGCTGCCCTGTCCTCTTTGTCCTCTGCCACTATCTTGAGGCCCAGTAGGTCCAGCTTCTCTTCCAGGATCTGGGCCTGCAGTTTCTGTGTATGGCCCGCCTTTCAGCTGATAGGTGGGGGATGCTCAGAGACTGCAGGCCCAGCTTCTGGAAGGGAAGCTTATCCTGGCTACCAAGATGGCAGCAGCAGAAGAGGCGGCAGAGGAGGAAGAAGCGGTGGCTATAGGATGAGTTAGGGAAGCCACAGGGACAGTGAACAGGCCATGGGGCTGCAAATGGGTGATCCAACGATTTGGGCCATGCGGTGCCAGATCACCAATTTGCAGTGATGAAACATGAGAGGGTGGAAACAGGACCAGTTAGGGAGGTGATGGGTGTAGTGTCCCCTCTCCCCATGCATAATTCTTTTTTAAATGAAATGGTACGTGATTAATTTTTGTAAAATAGTTTGGATGGTCCATGGTTCGTGGTTTATGGGTAGCCACGAACTACCAAGAACCACAATTTTTGTGGTTTGTGCTCATCTCTAGTCAAAGCCATAAGCACAATAGGAAAGAAACATAGGCCAAATCAGGATTGTATAAGTCACATAACAAACCTTATAAGGTGGTGCGTGAAAAAATATTGACAGTTTGCGCCCCACTTCAAATATGTCATCATGGCCCCCCAGGGGGGCATATGGCCCCCATTAAGAATGGCTGCTCTAGATAAAAGTCAACTCCACTTTTCCTATGACCTCAAAGTCTTCTTATAAAATAAAATGATTCTTTTAAAAGAAAGTGTTTTGTTTTGATTGTATGTACTGTATGTGAATTTATTTAATTTCCAGTGGAAGTATGTTGTCAAGCGAAAGATCCAGATACTTATTCTATGCCTTGCAGTTAGGGTGGGGTCATCATCTCTAGACATTAACATGAGATATGGAAATATTCTGAATATGGGTGAATTTTTCACTTTTTATCCTCAGCAACTAAATATAGAATAATAAAAACATAGAATATCGACGTTGGAAGGCCTATAAGGCCATCAAGTCTAATCCCTTGTTCAATGCAGGAATATCTGCCATTTGGTTATCTAAGTTTCTCTTGAATGCCCCCGGTGTTGGATCACTCACCACCTCTTGAGTTACATAATTGTTTCCACTGTTGTACTACTCTAACAGTTATGAAGTTTTTCCTGATATTTGAAATATGGCTTCCTGTAACTTGAGCCCATGTTGTGTGTCCTGCATCCTGGGATGATCCAGAACAGATCCTGCCTCTAGTCTGTATGACAGCCTTTCAAGTATTTCAAAAGTTTTATATCCTCCCTCTGTCTTTTTCCTCAAGGGTAAACATGCCAAGTTCTTTCCTCACAGTGTTTGATTTACAGACCCCTGATAATCCTTTTTGTCCTCCTCTGAACTTGTTCCAGTTTGTCAGCATCCTTCTTGAAATGTGGTGTCCAAAACTGGATCCAATACTCAAGGTGAGACCTAACCAGTGCTGAATAGAGGAGAACTAGCACCTCATGGAATTTGGAAACTATGGTTCTATTAATGAAGCCTAAAATAGCATTTGACTTTTTTGTAGCCACATCACACTGTTGCCTCATATTTAGCTTGTGATCTATAACAATTCCAACATCCTTGTCACTTGTAGTATTTCTGAACCAAGTATCCCTAATCTTGTTACTATGCATTTGGTCTGTGTTTTTTTCCCTTTGAGGTGCAGTACTTTGTACTTATCCCTGCTGAATTTCATTCTGTTGTTTTCAGCCCAGTACTATCAAGATCATTTTGACCCCCCCCCCCCGTATTCCAGGGTATTAGCTATTCCACTCAATTTTTGTCATCTGTAAATTGGACAAGCATTCCCTGCATGCCCTCATCCAAGTTGCTCTAAATTCAGGGTCTAGAATGCTCCTGGGCTTATACAGATCAGAAATCAAGGACAAATTTCTGTAAAGCAGCTCGATGTTTTTCTTCCCTGAGTTTTAATAGCTGAGACTAATGCGGGTTTTGGTGTGTGCGTGTGCGCGCGCGCGTGCATGTGTGTGTGTTTTGGACAAAATCCAGAACTGAACTGTTAAAGTAATTTTCCATTTTCTATCTTGCTTGTCAAAAGGAAGGGATTTTGATGTTTAAATTCTGAGATAAAACATGGGTTGTATATTTTGAAATGGGTGGGCACAGCACTTTGGAAAATGATGTCAGTTCCTGTAAGATTTGAACTAGTCAATGGAATATCCTGTTTTTCTATTTTTATGTTCCTTTATTTTTGTAAAGATGCCAATAAATCTTAGTTACCTTTATTAAGACCAGCTATGTGTGATATGCCATTAGTTTTACTTATGACAACCCTACTGGTGTATCCAAGATATGGAGATACAGTATTTAAAGGATAGTTTCATCAGTGCTACTCCCTAGGGACTTTCCATAGCTAAGTGGGTGTTGAACCTAGGTCTCTTGAGTTCTAAGCTGACAGCCTATCCACTTCACTACACTGACTCTCTAAGACCAGCTACAATTCCACAATAATGTGCAAGTTTTAAATGTAGGTTTCTAATGTTTGTGGGATAATTAACAGGATTTGGGCCATAGGCTTCTTAGCATACACGATAAATGCAAAGAAACAGCATAGCTCTTATACTGCATAAGCAAGGTTTTTATATAAGGAGTAGAGATAGGGGTATTCATATTCGTAGTCAAATACAAATATCTCCCTGCAGGTCGAAATAACCATCCACTCACCATTTGGCTGCTGCCACGGGTGCAGTAGCGCCTTCCTATTGCGCTGTGCTCCGCAATGGATTAACCACTCTGCGACCTGGCAGAGAGGCTTGTCATCCTGCCTCCAGCCAGGAGTGGCTAATCCATTGCAGAGCATGGTGCGATAGGAAGGCGCTAACTGCGCCCATGGCAGCAGCCGGAAGGTGAGTGGACAGTTCAGCCACATGGGACCGGACCCTCTTTATTTCCACCTGTGGGGGGATATTTGACTATGAATGCGAATATCCCCACCTCTAATAAAGAGATTACATTTAGAAAGTATAATCAGTTAAAGAGTCAGTTAAGGTCAAACTGAGAATTATTGTAACTGTTATTTATGGTTATTATAACCAACAGAAAACATTTGTTTCTTATTTTTAATGTTTGCAGTTAGTGCATTATCCACAGAAGATATTTAAGTGCCGTCTGAAAAAAATGCTTTGTTGGAGTGTTTACAACCTTGCATGCTGCCTGTGGTTTGAGAGACTGGGAGGACCTTTTCTGGGCTGTCAATCTGTCCAGCAGTAACCAATTATTTCTTCCTGCCTGTGAATTCAAAAAGAGTACTACCTCTCTGCTGAGTACTTTCTCTCTCTCTCTCTTCAGTCTGTTGGAAGCACCAGGGTTTTTTTCCTTTTGATATGTTCACTACTGTAAGTAATGGAACATTTTTATTCCTTTTGCTACAAATATCTTAGAGTGTGTTACAGAGACCTTAAGTGCCAGTTAATGAGAACGGGGTAGACTATCTGGGGGACTACTAGCTATTCTCCTCTATGGATTTCTATACTTATGCTGTGTAGTGAAAGGGATTTTACCAGAAATTCAAAACTCTACAACATGCTTTACACCCAGTTACTTTGTTCTCTCCCTCTCCTTAAAACTTCAGACTCATAAAAGGAATAGATGAAATACAGATAATCTAAGAATGTCTGAAAAAAAATCTGATGACAATAGAAATTCTCAGAACAATGTTTCAAAAAGCAGAAGAATAATAAACAGAAACATCTGTACAAGATTACGATAAAATAGGGAAGGAGAAAGTACAAGAACTACTTATAAAACACAGTGTGTTGTGTGACGCATCTACCCTTTCCTGTCTCCCTTTCCTGTCTCCCTTCATTACTGTCCCAGGAAACATCAAGTGTGTGTCAGTCCTATTACTCTAATTGTAGCCAGAGGTCTGGAATGTAGCCTGCGGCAAGCACCACCACCACAACAAAAGCTCTTCTCTTCTGGATTTATGTTCATTTGAAATGGTACCTGATGAGTTCTGCTTTTCATCTAGATGGCTGAAAAGAAGCACACTGTTCCACTCTTATGTTCTCTGTTAAAGGTAATTTTCAGCAATTGCTGCTTCCTGAATCCACCTCTAAATGTTTCTTAGGCCAGGATGTTCCAATGCTTCCCTACACACATGAGCAAGCCAACAACAACATTGCATCATGAAATCTTCATGCCCCCATATCCCTCTACTTCTTTCTACCTACGTATTTCTCTGCCTTCTTCACCCATCTGCTTCTCCTTCTCCCCAAAGGTAAAAAAAGTGTTGCTTATATACCACCCCACAGCACTTAAAGCACCTTCTGGGCCGTTTACAAGTTAATTATGCAGGCTACACATTGCCCCTCCCCCCATGAGCTGGGTTCTCATTTTACCAACCTCAAAATGATAGAAGGCTGAGTCAACCATGAGCTGGCTATCTGGGATTGAACCCCAGGGTATGAGCACAGTTTAGCTGCAGTATAACTGTTTAACCACTTGGCCATGAGCCTCCTTCAAAGCAAACATTGAAGACATGAATTAGGACAGAGGTCCCCAGGCCCCGATCTACGGCCCAGTACCAGGCAGTGGGAGGACTGGGCCACTGAAACAGATCTCCCACCCCTGCGCATGCACTCTGCTTACGCACACACACCTGCACACATGGCCCACCCACCCACATGCATGGGTGCTGCCCGTGCACGCACAGGTTCCCCCATCCGCACATGCACAAGAGTGCACCCTGCCCACCCGCGAGCACCCCCACCTACCTGTGCATACGTGTGAGTGTGCCCCACCCACCTGTGAGCATCCCTGCCCACCCATGCATGTATGTGAGTGCCCCACCTGCAAGTGCGCCCTGCCCACCCATGCATGCACGAGTGTGCCCCCACCCACCCATGAGTGCACCCTCCCCCCCACAGACCCCCAACCCCCAACCAGTCCACGGTTTGGAAAAGGTTGGGGACCACTGAGTTAGGAGATGAAGCAAACAACCAGTTCTTCAATCCCTCCCTTTTATTTCCACAATGAATCTAACACTAATGGTTGTTATGGGTTTTTCGGACTCTTTGGCCGTGTTCTGAAGGTTGTTCTTCCTGACGTTTCACCAGTCTCTGTGGCCGGCATCTTCAGAGAACAGCACTCTATGTCCTCTGAAGATGCCAGCCACAGAGACTGGTGAAACGTTAGGAAGAACAACCTTCAGAACACGACCAAAGAGCCCGAAAAACCCACAACAACCAATAAACTCTCTATTCTTGCAAAACTGAAAGATAGTTCCCATGAGGGATAGCCAAGGGGTTTTTGTCATCATCTTGCCTTTGGAACTATGGAACACATTGCCGCCGGAGATCACCCTGGCACCCTCGCTGGGTGTTTTTTAAGAGTCATTTAAAGACTTGGTTCTTTAGGCAGGCCTTCCCTCCAGTCAACACTTGATTCTTTTTTCTCTTTAGTTTTCTTTTCCTCCATCTTGAACTTCTAATTTGTTGATTTAATCATGTGATTGTTTTATGACATATTTTAATAATTATAATGATGATTTTATATGATTATATTTTATGATGTTTTATAACTGTTTGTAAGCCACCCCAAGTAGACTCTGTCTAGAGGGGCGGGGTAGAAGTCAGATAATAAATAAATAAATAAATCTTGAAACAGATAGCCAAGAGGTTTTTGTCATCATATTGAAAATCGGCCCTTGTTAACAAACACAAATGGTCAGGAAATAATAAATTATACCCACATTAAGAAAAGCAAGAGTGGAACTGCCAGCCCTAGATACTGATAAAATAGGTATCTTTTTGACATATAAAAGCAGTACTATGACTTGGAAGACACGAATTCCAGTTAAGAAAAAAAAATAGTAAAAATGTCATATCAGTAATAAAAACAAAGTACCCTTCAAAGCTCCCATAAGAAAATGAATGAGGTATTTAAAAGGAAGGAACTTACTACCATGCATGGTGGACATGCGATATAGCAAGAAAATATTGGATTAAAATACATATGTAGATTAAACAAATGACTAAGCAAGAAATGGAATTCAAACCAGAAATTTTCTTATTGGGATTGTTACCAAATAATATAAATAGGCAAAGCTACTATTTAATATCACATGTTCTGAGAGCAGCTAGACTAGTATGGGCACAGGTCTGGAAGGAGGGAGACCCACCAAAGGATGACATGATCATTAAAAAAATACTAGAATGTGCAGAAATGGACAGATTAACAAAGAGATTAAAAGGACAAGAAAAATCAATTTGTGATTGGTGGAAAGTAAAAGTTATGTAATAAATAGAACTAAAATGAACAATATGGAGAAGATCAAAATGGAAGAAATGTAACAGTGAATAAGATTGCTTGTAGGTTAAGCTCTAAAATGCTTTGTTTTATTTATATATAATGTCTTTGTATATTTGTAAATTATATGTTGGAAAATAAAAAAGTATTATTTAAAAAAATGAATGAGGTATTTAAAGATTTTTTTGAGAGTCACTCTGAAATTCTCACTAGCCCAGATGTAAGAAACTTTTCTAAATAGGCTGAATATGGAAACAATTTTAAGGGTGATTATAAGCAGCCTAATGTCAATTGAGGAAATCAGACTTTTAACTGTCCTTTAAACATAGGAAAATCTGTGTTAATGGTCTTCATGTTCTTGTTATAAAATACCCTGTGGCACAATCTTTCACATGTGCAACACCTTTTAATTTTTTTATTTTTTAAATTTTCTATAACTATAACATAAACAAAACATATAACATATAAACATATAAACTCAAATACGATTTAACTGTGTTCCCCACCACCATATACGGGACCTCTTGCCATATTCTTCCTCTTCTTTCTTCCTCTTCTTTCTTCTTCTTCTTCTTCTTCTTCTTCTTCTTCTTCTTCTTCTTCTTCTCATCATCTCCCTTTCTTCAAAACTGCATTGATTCTTGATTTGGAGCTTTCACTTTTCCCCTTATTAACATGTATTCCAAAACTCTACCCCATATTTCATAAAAAAAAATTTCAACACTCCTTTCTTAATCTTTAAATTACAAGTTAATTTATCATTTATTGCTATATTCCATATTTCTTTGTACCATTTGCAATTCAACTTTTAATTTCCATTGCCTAGCAATAATCAGTCTAGCTGCTGTTAATAAATTGGTTATCAATTCTTTAGTCATTTTGTCATATTCCATATTCTCATATATTGATAACAAAGCAATCTCAGCATTACATTCTATATCTTTTCCACATATATAGCTTAATTCTTTAAAAATTTGTTTCCAAAATCTTTGCACTTTTCCACATTCCCATTCATCATTGGCATCCATCAGTTTCGAGAGACTATGGTAACGTGCTCTGTATGGAGGACTTCGACGCTGTATGTTAGACACTTCCTTTGTTGGCTAAATCTGGGATATAGTCATTGAGAATGTGCACCTCAAAAACTTCTGTTTCTGTTTTATTTTGGCTTCTTTTAGGAGTGCCTCTATTGTTTTCATTTTAATTTAATTTCATTTTATTCTTTTGTACATTGGTACTTTCGTTTCATTTCCTCCCTGGAAAAGACCCTGATGTTGGGAAAGTGTGAGGGCAAGAGGAGAAGGGGACAACAGAGGACAAGATGGCTGGACAGTGTCATCGAAGCTACCAACAGTAGCAGCAGCAACAATAACATGGCTAACGCAGCTTTATAGTTCGTATTACCTCTGTTGTGCTGGTCAACATTTCACCTGGACTAACACACATACTTTAAGACTGTTCTGTATTGTTAAGCTAGGCACTATGAGTGATGTTACATGCTGAAATACCCCTGGGTTTCTGTCAGCTTTAGCACATTTGATATCAATTTTTTAAATATCTTTTTTACACAGTGTACGGCAGACTGCACAATTTTTTGGCTGAGAAGAATATTTTGTTGTTTGGAAAGTGAGATTTTAAAAAAAACTTGCCAAGGGCTATGTAGCATTTACACTTGTGGCCCCTGCTTGTCTTTCCCCACAAAGGATTATGCTGTGTTTTCTTCTTGCTGCCACCAGTGGATTACCTCAATCCACAATATAGATGATGTTTGTCTGAACACTTGACTTGTGAACAGAAACAGAACTTATTTATTGGAGTGAAGCAGATTGAATAATAACAGAAGTTCGTCAGATACACATTATACATAAGGAATTCATCAACAGTTCTCTCAGTATATATTTCTTTTCTCTTGCTATATCTTTACCACCTTCTCTACCTATTTTCCTAACCAGCTCTATCTCTCTCCATATCTGTTCCCCCTCTCTCTGACTAACCCTATCTGACTCCTCCTTCTCCCACCAAGCCTCATGCAGCTGCTGATTCTGCCTCTCCAGTCCTCTCATAGGTTCATGCAAATCAGCTTATGAATATGAATGGCATGAGTGACGTGGGCAATCACTATGGGCTAGTTTATTTTAACGTGATTTGGAATGTAATTTTGAATAGCTTTTGCATGTGTGCTCGCCTGTGTCTGAGTAAATTGTGTCTGTGGGGTTTGTCAAGTATTGGATTGCATGCCAAGATCACGGGTTTCTGGGCTACAGGGTAACATTGCAGTCCAATCTGTTCTATATTTTTTTCTATCTGTAACATGAATCTAGCGCTATCCCAGTTTGAAAAATAAATAAATAAATGAAATATTAAAACATGATAAGGGACCTGGAAAAATCACTTTAACTCTTTCTGGCTGGTCTGTTTCTTCTCTCTTCCTTCAGGGAAGTGGAAAGGAGGGGCAGCCAGCTAAGGAAGCTGGGAGAAGAAGGGGCATGGAAGGATAACCTTTCCATCTGATCTGTTTTTTTTTTTAATCTGTAACAATGATCTAGCACTGAACCAGTTTCATTTAAAAACAAAAACAGAAACCACAAATATTAAAAATCACACCACAGCAGAAAAACATGATTTTTGTTCCTGCCACCCATGTCACCTCAATGTGGGGACTGAGGCGGCAGTGGTGAGTGGGTGTGAAAGGCAGCCAGTGCAAGGATGGGATGGTGCAGGGGAAAAACCTCAAAAGTAGTTCTAGGGTGATGTGCCAGCAATCAAGAGTATCTCTCCGTAACTACAGCAGCGTGGGCTTTTATTTTAGTTTTTTTGGTGCAGACAGTTCACTTTGGGAGTGAAGAGTTTTGGGAGGGTGAAACACAGGAAGCTCCAGTCCAGCTCACAATTTATCTCAACAGTGTAACTGTGCCGTATGTTTGTTAATTAGTTTCTGCAATGACAACAAAAGCATTGTAGAATCTTTAAAACAAACTTATTCCTTGCTGAATTTTTAAGGACTAGAATCCATTCAACATGTCTGAAGAAATGGACTAGATCCACAAAAGCTCATGAAATTATCTGTTTAGTCTTAAAGGTGCCATAACACTTATTTTTGATTTATTTCTGTTGTGCCACATTGTTAATCATGCCATGCAACTGATGAAGTATGTCTTGAATTAAATTCAAAGAACTGTCAAGGTTATAGAAACTCAAAACTGACAATTCAAGCCAGAAGTGGAAAATTGATACCTGTTCTTCTCTAGGTTCATAAAAAAAGAGAGCTCATTCATTTGATACTGCACAATGATGCCACAAAAATTACAGTGATTACATGATTATATTTATCTTCCTGTGGTTGCAAATTGTAGTTTAAGATTTGTTCTTTTCTGTGGGGCCAATTTCTAGTTGTATTTTTGCTTTTTTGAGAGCTGGTGCTATTGTGGGAAGTTTGCATTCAGGGAAAGATGTACCGTTTAACCATCAAACACAGAGGAGAGAAAACATTCCAGCTGCTTTCAAGGCAAGCTTACACTAGTACATTCTAGATAGTCTTTCTGTGAAGAACAATAATATCCAGACCTACACTAGATTAAGCCAAAAACTGTTTTCATTATCTAGAACAGCCATCCTCAATGTTCTGGGGGGGGGCTGGCACATTTGAATGGGGTCACAGACTGGAAACAGTTCTTCACACTTCACTTTATAAGGTTTGTTATGCATCTTATACAACAATCCTGATTCGGTCAATATTTCTTTCCTATTGTGTTTATGACTATGGCCAAAATAAAAAAAAAGGGTTGAGAATGACCAATCTAGAATGTGGATCCTATTTTTCTTGAACAGATCCCCTCCTGAAGGGTAATTCATAAAATAATAGATTTGAATCTCCATGGCTGGCATTCCTGCATACAAAATCAGTGCAATCTCCCAAGCTCACCAGTGACCTCACATTTATGCCTTTGCCTTTGTTACTTTCAAGACTGATTAAAATGTGAGCTGGATACATTAGGTTTTCATAATAATTTTTACTAACTGATGCAGCTGTGAAAACGATTAGTAGTTTTCTAAACAGGACATGCCCTCGATGCAAGACATTTTATGGAAAAGGTGGCTAACTCACAAAAGTGAACAGGTCCAATAAATGTTCTTGGCAGATATCGTGCTCCAGAATAGCCTATGCCATGACTACATAATGGGCTGTTCAGACAGCTGGTTACTAAAGGGATTAAAACCCATGTAAATATTTATTAAAGTGTGTTGGGATAGACAATATACTACAGTATTCCATGTTTTATCTCTTGTTAGGCAGCAAGACTCAAATGCTACTTCCATATTATTGACACTTCTACATTAGCCATAGTAATATGGTTTCTTTTAAAACAATAAGCTCTTTTACTCAGGAGTTCTAATTTTATTGCGTTCCTGCATTAGATTCCACTGGAACAGACATTCCAATGTTGCTCACCTGGAAAATGAGTGTTGGAAAGGAGGGTGGGGTGGTTATGGTAGTGGAACAAAACTAGGGAGGGAGCCAGAAAGCACTACATGGCCAAAGCAGAACATTGTGCAGAAAGGAAGGGAGGCATCTGTTGAAACAAAAAGTGTCATTTGTGTCACACCAACACAGACTCATAGGTCTGGGCACAGACAGCTTTCTGAGACAGTTTATAGTATATAGGCAGTGCTAAAAACAGACTAAATTGGTTCATCAGCAGAGTAGCCAGATGCAGAGGAGGATAGTGCTCTTGAAGTTTCAGTAATCAGCTAGAGAAGGTAAGATGGATGCCCATCTTAACATGGTGATGACATCTGACTGTGATAGGAAACCTGAGAGCAATACCCCCCAAGAGGCTAGACTTTGTGATTAGTCAATGTGGTGCCCAAGCCTCCCTAAGAAGCACTTAGCACTCGGTCAGAAAGTACAGTACAACAGGCCACTTACCTACCACCTTTGCACTGAGGCAAGTCCCAAGACCTCAGCAGTGTGTAGCGTAAGCCCCTTGAACAAGTCTGACCTTAAAAGAACACTTTACTTTTATCCAGTACCTTGCAAGTACAGACACATAGGCTTTGCGATTCCTTAGAATTTACAACAGCTAAGTTAGGTAGGACTCTTAAAAATAGCTAGTTAGTGCCCGTCTCCACTTCCTGGATTTAGCCAGACCCTGCTGTTCAAGAGAACAGTCCTTTCGTAAGAATTTTGATAATTAATTTTTATTAGAAAAATAGAGTTTCATAGAATCAGAGCACTCTCCTCTGCATCTGGCTACTCTTCTGATGAACAAGCTTTAGCATAAGGAACATATTCAAAGATAATTACAGTTGAATAAAATAACTAATCCCCATTAAAATAAAAACACTACTAAACTGGGCTAAAGTGGGCTACTCCCACCTCCTTCTTTCTCTCTCTCTCTCTCTCTCTCTCTCTTTCTTTCTTTCTTTCTTTCTTTCTTTCTTTCTTTCTTTCTTTCTTTCTTTCTTGATTTATTTATTTATTTATTTATTTATTTATTTATTTATTTATTTATTTATTGATTTATTGATTTATTTGATTTATTTGATTTATTTATTTGATTTATACCCCACCCATCTGGCCTTTACTCATATTCTCTCTCCTTCAAACCACATGTTCAAACCATCAAGTTCTTTTTCTCTCCCATCATAATGGAATCAAAACTCTCACACATAACCCATCATCCATTTTCTACATTCTCTAACTCCTCCCTTCTTCTTGATACTTCATGGCTGTTAACCAATTAGCCCCAAGGGGCTGTAACACCTTTCTCTGCCCCCAATTCCCATGAAGATCCAGGTATTTTATCTCTTCTCCAATTAGCTCAGAATATTGAATCTTTCATGGGCCTCTTTGTCCAACCTTCAGCTTTATCTTGAACCACGCTGTACCAGTTTTCAGAAAAACACTCTCGTAGCACTTAGAAAAACACATTCCAGTGTCTCTCAGATCATCTTCACACAGAATCTGTCTGACTCCATCTTACATTTCTCTGACTACATATCCCACATTGCTTCAACTCCATGACAGTCAATACCACTAAGAGGGTCATGAAAGGCTCAATCTCATGAGATGTTTGATTAGATTTGAGATGAGCTGGAAGAGTTTAAAAATGGGGCTGACACATCTAGAATCAGCTGGGCTGAGGGGAAAAAAAACCTAGCTCCCAAGTGAATGAAAATGATCCTGAAATAGAAGGGAAGTGGAAGGAATCAGTCTGAGTCTCCAGTAATGTCAGATAGAGATCTGTTAAACTAATTGGAATCAATGAGTGATAGAACCATCCCTTAACGAGACCAAAAAAGGATTTGTGAGGAGCCCAGCTGAGGCTGAGACAGCAAAGATACACCACATCTCTTCAAGAATTGATAATTGCATCAGCAGAACAGACTTGATAGTTCCAATGTTGAGGAGGATGAAGAAATTCTACAAAGGCAATGTAGTGTTCAGGTACAAGAGCTTTGTCATGGCAAAGAGGTTTATTTAGTATGCATCAGTAATTCCCTCTGTGTCCAGTGCTTAGTTTATTGCTAGAAACAGATAGACAACAAAACTTGCAAGAGGTTCCTGGGGAAACCACCAGTTGCCAGAAAGTGGTAGAAACCATCCTTGTATGACTGTGTGAATTAAAGTCACTTCAGAAATTACTGGTTGTTTACCCCAGGTATTCTGGGTAAAAAGTTCAAGGATAATAAGGTGTATGCAGATTAGACAGTACTATCAGGTGTTTATGCTTTTATGTCTGATTCTGCTATCCTTTCATATCTGGTTCTGTTACCAGTTTCCTGTGAGATGCTCTGTCATCATTTTGCGAATGTGTGAAATATAAACACCAAAAAAACTGGCAGCACCTAGATATGCTTAGTGACCCACTGTGAGGGTGTTGGAAAGTATGTAGAGACCGCTTTACAGTCTCTTTAATACAGTTTTGCACTTTTCCTCCATTGGTATGTTAATTGTCTCCAAATCTAATAGAATCCTTTGTCAGCCTTGACAAGACAGGAAACAACAGGACAGCAGCAACAGTGAAAGGTGGCATTGGCAAATAATATTTCACAGACTATAGCAATGACACTCAACCAGCTCTTGTTAGCACTTCACAGAAGGAAGCAATGACAAACTATTTTGCATGCTTTATAGCTTTAAATCCCAATGATAAGGCAGTCCAAAAGGAAGCAAGAGACAGTGTTGGAAGATGCTAATTTCAGATTGGAAGGCACTCAATCAATTACTGGAGAAGAGTTAAGGATAAGTAGCACTGTGAATGAACTGGACTAAAACTAAAAGGAGGTTCAGCTGCTGATGTGCACAGAGAATGAAAAGAAGTCTGAAACTGCATAATGTATATAACTGGGATTTGGAATGTTAGAACTGGTAAACTTGTAATTTTATGATAAGAAATCAAAAATAAAATATTACAATATTTTGTGTGAGTGAACTAAAGTAGACTGGGATAGGACCATTTCAATCAGATGATTTCAAAGTGTTTTACTCTCGAAATGATTTACTCAAAAGAAATGGGATGGCTCTAATAGTGAGGTATGATGTAGCACAAGCTGTTATGGGATGTTGTAATATAAAGTCTAAAGGACTGATACTAATCAGACTTCACAGAAAACCTATCAATATGCCCATCATGCACATCCCCATCATTTCCCAACTACAGAGACTAAAGAAAAAGGATTCAAAAGCTGTTTTGAAAGTGGACAAAACTGTTTACCCACCCAAATTGGATGCATTAATAATAGGTGACAGGAGTGAAAATGTAGGAAATAAAGCAGAGCAACACACCATCAGAGGATTTAGCTTAGAAATCAGAAATGAAGAAGAGTGAAGCCAATACATAGTCTGTTTACTGAAAACAACCAAATAGGCAATTGTAACTGTAAACATCACCATATCGTGAATACTGAAATCAAACATTTGGATTGATGATTGAACCCAGATATAGAAAAGTTTTAATTATTTCAATTTCTTCATTGTTAACATTAAAGTTATGTAATTCATCTGTAGACATGATTTTTGTCTTCTTAATGCTCATCTGTAATCCTGCTGCTGTAGTTTTTGGGTTCCATGATCACTGCAGATGGTGACAGCAGCCACGAAATTAAAAGACTCCTGCTTCTTGGGAGGAAAGCGATGACAAACCTAGACAGCATGTTAAAAAGCAGAGACATCACCTTGCCGACAAAGGTCCGCATAGTCAAAGCCATGGTTTTTCCAGTAGTGATGTATGGAAGCAAGAGCTGAACCATAAAGAAAGCTGACCGCCGAAGAATTGATGCTTCTGAATTGTGGTGCTGGAGGAGACTCTTGAGAGTCCCCTGGACTGCAAGGAGAACAAACCTATCAATTCTAAAGGAAATCAACCCTGAGTGCTCACTGAAAGGACAGATCCTGAAGCTGAGGCTCCAATACTTTGGCCATCTCATGGGAAGAGAAGACTCCCTGGAAAAGACCCTGATGTTAGGAAAGTGTGAAAGCAAGAGGAGAAGGGGACAACAGAGGACGAGATGGTTGGACAGTGTCATCGAAGCTACCAACATGAATTTGACCCAACTCTGGGAGGCAGTGGAAGACAGGAGGGCCTGGTGTGCTGTGGTCCATGGGGTCATGAAGAGTCGGACACGACTAAACAACTAAACAACAACAACAACAAAAACTGAATGGGCCAGGTGGACTTTGAGTTATTTATACCTATGGAACCAGTTTCCTAACATCAAGGTGATCCAAATAGTCCCCATGCTCAATCCAGTAGTTAGCCCCAGTTAGACTGGACCCACTGAATGAAAGAGACTTTTCAATGGTTCAGTGGATCTATATTAGCTGGAACTGACAATCACATTCAGTCACCAGTCATTCAAATCTGTGGGGCCTCAAATGCTTTTTGTTGGCCCTTCTGTGCTTTCCCCCTCTAAAGGTCATGTAGCTAATGAAGAGGTGCAAGTTAAGATTCAAAAAACATACGATGCTTTTTGAAGGATGAGAGGAATTCTTTGTGAGCACAATTTCTGATTATGTTAAGGCAAGCAGAGCCAGAAACAGTTGGCTTGCTTCACTCACTTACTTTGGCAGAAAGGATGCTTAGGCATAAACAGGAAGTTGCAGAGAAGGATACCGCAATAAGATGCTTGGAAGAAGAGAGCAGAAGAGTGACAGCAATATTGTCAGTCTCGTGAATGAGAAGAAGACCTGAAAAATGCACTTAAAGATACGCAAGAATGAGTTGCATGTACCAGGAGGAAGATGCTTCATCTGTACAGTTAATGTCTCTTTGAGGCGGGGATCTGCTCCAGAGGGTCCTGGTGGCAGACATGTTTCACCTGGCTATAGCTGTGTAGCACTGAATGAAAGGTCACCCCCATGCTCCAAATTGCCAGTGGAGGGTCTTTGGGGTCAGCACTTCTGATGATGGACATGAGGTAAGGAATTATTTGTTGGGTCAGTTCTTGAGATATTTAAAGGGATCGTTTCATGGGTCCTGCCTTGATTGCATCTTCTGCTTCTCCAACCACACTAGTTAAAGGTTTCAGTGTTAAGCAGTGCCCTAAACATATATTAGCCACAAGCTGATGGGTTGGGAAGAATTTTTACCCAAGAGCACAACTGGCATTGTCAATGTTTTTAATTCTTTGTAAAATGCCTGATTTGATCCTGTCTCAGCTTTAATGTGCAATGTATTGTGAACATTGGGCCAAATCCAAGTTTACCTCAGGACCTTGGGAACAACGGACCCAGGCAAATTTCCAGCTCAGGGGCTGCCATGCTGGCCTTTCCCCAAGTGTGGGAAGGAACTACAAAGCAGATCATATGGGCTAGACATTATCACAGGTACAATGAGAAAAGTCCATATGCCCTGTAATGGTGAAGCTAATAGGACAGTGGTAGAATTCCTTCTTGAAGCAGAGAATGGCCCTTTGTCTTTTTGCACCTAGGCACAATGGTCTCACACCAAGTATTTTTTAATTTCAACTTAATGAAAAAAAAAATCAGATAGCCAGAAGACTTTAACAGTGCCCTCTAGTCACCTGCCACCTTAATTACTTCCAATGCCTCTATGTCCCACTTACCCCTAAAGACATTCTTGGGATAATCTTGGCTCAATCAAAGCCAACTGTTTGCTTTGACACACTCCCAGCCACCTGAGGGAGAGAGGGAGGGATCGATCAGTCAGTCATTCAACCCACTCACCCACCCACCCACCCACCGATCCATCGATCCATCGATCCATCCATCCATCCATCCATCCATCCATCCATCCATCCATCCATCCATCCATCCATCCATCCATCCATCCATCCATCCATCCATCCATCCAACTGCTTTGCTTGGCAAGGATATAGGTGGGAATGAGGAATTTGGAGATGGCAGAAGAACAGAAACAGGAAGACTGAATCCCTGGGAGAAGCCAGGTAGATTAGGAGAATAGAAGACAAGAGTTTGGGTGAGGATAACTGAGCAAGGCAGAAGAACAAAGTGGAGATATGGGGCTTCTGTGGAAACTGCTGGGAGCAAGCCAACATGGGAAGCAGGAAGAAAGAAGCATGGACTGGGGTGGCTGATATATAAACAGCAGAGTCAGATAAGCTTGTAGATTAGCCCAGTGAGGAATCTGACCCACTTGTGTGTGTTTGTGTGTATTGGACTACAGCCATATGTATATATAAGTGAGAGAATTTAACTCATGTCATGTTAACTTATGTGCCACAAAGCTAGGAAATTGGAATGTTATGGTGCAATGTCACAAACTGCTCACAAGTCACATATCTCTGTGCACCCTCGCTTCACCTTAGTGCTTTCATGCTCAATTCCACATGGGCTGGACAGATTATCTGTGCTCACTGTCTTGCGGTTGTGCATCACTTCATGAAGGATCTGTGTCCCTAATAGACTGGTCCTCTGACACTCTAAGAACCAGGCCATGGCTGCCAACTTTCAGGTTATTAGCTGAACAAGTTGTTACATACAGCACTGATGTTACCTGTCTGTCATGGGTTGGAGGGAAAGTTCCATCCTATGGGGAGTGGAAGGCGGGACATCAGGAGGAGGGGCTGTACTGTATATATATGTGGAGTTTGTGTGGAGAAGTTAGGAGGAGCTGAAGGAGAAGCTGGGAAGAAGAAGCTTGAGTGGGAGTCTGTGTGTCAGACAGGGTACTACTGTGTGTCAGTCAGTACCAACCTGATAGGTTCAGGTGTCTGTATGGGAAGCCAGAACTGATAGGTTCAGGGTCTGTGCTTTATTTAAAGGTGTTCTGTGTGAACCAAACTGGTGTATGTATGATTGAGACTAAGCCACGTTACTGTATCTTATTCACTTGATCAGTTTATTTTCCCTGTGTGTGATTTAAATAAACCTTATTCCTTTATTTGTTAAAAATCCATTCCTGGTCTGTGTGACTCCTTACAGGGAATGGTTGGTAGCAGCTTAGTGAAACTGTGGCATACTCCAGTAGGTCTGGGGTTGTCACATTGATTGGTGTCCAGCGTGTGGGATACGACTGGTCCAGTTGTCCAGTGGTCCAACAGAGCCTTGGCAAGTGTGCCCAGAGCAAGGGGGGTCTAGTCAGGGACAATCTGAGAGCGCGTAGGTAATCTTCTAGGCTTACCTCACGGGGAGGTAGGCTAGTGGAGGAACGTGTGACCTCAGATTGGTGGGACTAGATTAGGGAGCTCTGAGGCAACCTGTTTTGGCGGGAAAAGGCTGAGGCAAAGCTGAGTGAAGTAGCAGTGATCTAGCCTGTCTGCTGAGAGGCCTAGCAGAGGGGGGGTGGACTCTGGCTGGCAACAGTTGCAAGTTAGTGCTGAAGAACAGCAGCAATCTATAGAAGGCTGGTTCTGAGGCAAAAGAAAAAAAAAGTGGTCGCTTTATTTTGAGGCTTGACTTTTGAAAGCAGCCTGTTCTGGGGGGGGGGATTATGCCCTTGACTCGAAGCCAAATGGCAGAAATGGGTGAAGTGAGGGAACCCCAGGTGGACCAAGGTTCTGAGGATGAATTTGGCTCAGTGCAGGATGAGAGCACGGGAGAACAGAACCCAGAACTCAGGAAAATGCTCATAGCCCAACAGCATGAACTGAGGATGAGGCAATTGGAAAGAGAAGAAAGAAGGGAGGAAAGGGAGAAACAGAGACAATTTGAATTTGAATTGGAGAGAGAGAAAATTGCTCTGGAAAAGGAAAGGATGGCGTTTGAGTTACGTAAATTGGAAATGATGAACCAGAATAATAATAACAATAGGGATTCTGAGGGAGGCCAATTGTCTAAAACTGACCTGAAGAAATTCCCTGTGTACCACAAGGGAGATTGCCCTGAGGTGTTCTTTTCCCTCGTGGAAAGAGCGTTTGTGGACTTCTCAGTAAGGGAAACTGAGAAGATGACCATCATGCGATCTTTAATCAGTGGCAGCCTGGCAGAAGTCTATGCAGAGATGCCAGAGGAGCTGTTAAAAGATTTTGCAGAGTTTAAAAAACTGGTGTTTGCCAGACATGGGATAAATGCGGAACAGCTGAGGCAGAGATTCAGGTCACTCACCAAGAAACCAGAGCAGACTTTTACCCAAGTGGGGGCCCAACTGGTGAGGCTGCTAGAGAAATGGCTATCTCAGGAGAGAACAGAGACCTTCCAGCAGCTCAAAGACTTGATAGCGCTGGAACAGTTCTATTCAGTCCTGCATGGGGAACTAGAGTTCCATGTGAGGGAAAGGAAACCGAAATCTGTGGCAGACGCGGCCGAGATCGCAGATTTTATTTACCAGATAAGAAAGCCCTTAGGTGAGGGGAAATCGATAGGTAAACCTAAAGAAACCTACAGCAAGTACTCTCAGGGACCAGGAAAAAACCAGCAAGTGGGAGGGGCCCATGGTGAAGGGAAGCCCTCAGACATGAAACAAAGACCTCAGATTTTGGAGGGAAAACCAAAACCAGATGAGAAAGACTCCAAATACAGCAGAAAATGTTATTTCTGTCAAGGAAAGGGCCATCTAATCTCAGAGTGTGAGAAATTAAAGCAGCTAAAAGGAAATGTGCCTCATGATTTGAGTGGAACCAAGCCAAAAGCTGTGTTCTGTGTCCAGAAAGAGCAAAGCTCCTTGTCGCTGAGGGAGCCTGTTGCCATAGCTACGCAATCTGGAACAGTGACATCTGCTGATCAGGCTGGGGAAAATGGTCCTCTTGTGGAGGTCAAGCGCTGCTTACTAGTGAGAACAGATTCGCAGTTGTTTGAAACCGCAGGGGTGGACGTAGGAATACTTGACCATCAGTATAGGGGGCTGAGGGATACTTGTTCCCAGGTGACCCTGTGCCATCCAGATATTATACCTAGGTAGTATATAATCCCAAATGAGAGCATAAAGGTGGCAGGGATTGAGGGACAGGTGATCTCGCTGCCAGTAGCTGAGGTACCTGTGAACTTTCAAGGCTGGAGGGGAGTTTGGCGGCTAGTGATTTCATCGACTCTGCCAGCAGCCGTGCTCGTGGGAAATGACCTGGCTGAACATGTGAAACGGGTGCTAGTGATTACACGTTCACAAGCCGCCACGGGGACAGTTCAGGGGGGTACTGATGAGCCCGAGACGGAAGCAGAGGGGAGTTCTGAAGCTGTGGTGGAAACCTTAACCACAAACAGCCGATTTGGCCAAGAGCAAAAGGCAGACGCTACTCTCCAAAAGTGTTTTGAACAGGTGACAGACGCCCAGCTAACACCTGAAACCCCAGTGAGATTTCGAGAGAAAAAGGGAATTTTATAGAGAGAGACCCTGGGGAATATCTCAAAAGGGGGAGATGGGATCAGAAGTCAGCTAGTGGTACCTGAAAAGTATCGCCCCATGATCTTACAAAGGGGGCACTCTGACATGTTTGCTGCGCACTTAGGGGTGAA
The DNA here is from genome assembly GCF_051106095.1 of Pogona vitticeps. NCBI lineage: Eukaryota > Metazoa > Chordata > Lepidosauria > Squamata > Agamidae > Pogona > Pogona vitticeps. Next base: position 76,660,179 of record NC_135788.1, on the reverse strand, counting down.
CAAAACACAGCAGAGAATCACACAGAATTTTTACTGGCCTGAAATAGGGAAGCAGATCAAGGAGTTCTGTAAACAATGTGATGTGCGTCAGAGGCAGGGGAATAACCGTGACAGGACCAAAGCAAAGTTGTGCCCTTTGCCTGTGATTGACACTCCGTTCAAATGCATAGGGGTGGATATTGTGGGACCTTTGCCCAAGGCCACAAAGAGGGGGAACAGGTTCATTCTCACCATTGTGGACCATGCCACGAGGTACCCTGAAGCCATTCCCTTTACTAACATTGAGACTAACACAGTGGCAGATGCCTTGGTGGGGTATATGTCCAGGATGGGATTCGCCTCAGAAATAATCACAGATTTGGGCGCATCGTTTACATCGAAGCTCATGAAACGGTTATGGCAAATCTGTGGAATCAAACACAAGGAAACCACTGCCTATCACCCTGAAAGTAATGGGTTAACGGAGAAGTTCAATGGGACTCTAATGCGCATGATTAGGGCTTACTTGGCAGAGAATCCAAACAATTGGGACCAGAAGCTGCAATCCCTTTTGTTTGCTTATCGATCAGTGCCACAAGCCAGTACCGGGTTCAGTCCGTTTGAACTCTTGTTTGGGAGAAGGGTGAAAGGGCCCCTTGATTTAATCAAACAAAATTGGGAGCAGATCACCCAGGATGACCCACAAGACGTTGTGACATATATAGACACCTTGATGAATGACCTAAAGAGAAACCTAGAGCTAGCAGCAGAAAACCTGCAAGCTCAAAAGGTCAGAAAGAAAGCTTGGGATGACCAGGAAGGCAGGGAGAGGCACTTTAACCCAGGGGAGGAAGTGCTTTGGCCTAGGCTCTGCAAAGAGAACAAACTGCAGCTGGGTAGCCCAGAAATAAAATACTTGGGTCACATAGTAGGGGGAGGAGTGATAAAACCCCTAGAGGCCAAAATAGAAGCCGTTCGTGATTGGCCTAGACCCAACACCAAGAAAAAAGTCAAATCATTTCTTGGGTTGGTGGGCTACTACAGAAAGTTCATCCCGAGGTTTAGCGAGATAGCGACTCCGCTGACCGATCTGACGAGGAAGAAGACTGATGACCGCATCCCGTGGACCAGCGACTGTGAGGAGGCGTTCCAGAGGTTGAAGGAGGCCCTCATCAACTACCCAGTGCTGCGTGCTCCAGACTTCGACCGGGAGTTCATCATCTATACCGATGCGTCTAACAGCGGGGTAGGAGCAGTTCTTTGCCAGGAGGATGAAAATGGTGACCAGCATCCAGTGTCCTACCTGAGTAGGAAACTCCAGAAAGGTGAGAGACATTTGGCAACCGTGGAAAAGGAGTGCCTGGCCATAGTCTACGTGATCCAGAAGGCCAAGCCTTACATCTGGGGAAGACATTTTATTCTGTGCACTGACCATTCACCACTGCAATGGTTAAAGACAATGAAAACCCACAATAGCAAACTTATGAGGTGGGCTTTAAACCTGCAAGACTATGACTTTGAAGTGAAGGTGGTCAGAGGGTCAGTGAACTGTGTTGCTGACGCCTTGTCAAGAAGACCTGAAGAATAAAGACGGCGAAAGAAACATGGACTATGTATATATGTTGGTGACCAAAGGTTAAATGTACTTGTTTATTCAACATGATTGGTTTGTATGAATAAAGGTAACTTGATGTATTGTAAATGGTAAATGTTTAAATGCCTAATTGATATGTTTATCCTAGAGTAAGTATGGTATTGTATGTTATTGTAAAACTGTTTTTGTATGTTTTGGATCCAGGTTGTTTTTTTGGAGAAAAGCACTTTAGCTTTCCCCCTACAAAACAACTTATAAAGAGGGGAGGTGTTACATACAGCACTGATGTTACCTGTCTGTCATGGGTTGGAGGGAAAGTTCCATCCTATGGGGAGTGGAAGGCGGGACATCAGGAGGAGGGGCTGTACTGTATATATATGTGGAGTTTGTGTGGAGAAGTTAGGAGGAGCTGAAGGAGAAGCTGGGAAGAAGAAGCTTGAGTGGGAGTCTGTGTGTCAGACAGGGTACTACTGTGTGTCAGTCAGTACCAACCTGATAGGTTCAGGTGTCTGTATGGGAAGCCAGAACTGATAGGTTCAGGGTCTGTGCTTTATTTAAAGGTGTTCTGTGTGAACCAAACTGGTGTATGCATGCTTAAGACTAAGCCACGTTACTGTATCTTATTCACTTGATCAGTTTATTTTCCCTGTGTGTTATTTAAATAAACCTTATTCCTTTATTTGTTAAAAATCCATTCCTGGTCTGTGTGACTCCTTACAGGGAATGGTTGGTGGCAGCTTAGTGAAACTGTGGCATACTCCAGTAGGTCTGGGGTTGTCACACAAGTGTCATTTTTATATGCAAAGGAAGTTTGAGGCTTATAATGATATGATCTTTTAAAAAATGTTTTACCTATACATAGTGCATATGTACCACAAAATGGGAAAACAGCATCTCAACCTGAGAATTCTTCTCTGCTTTTTGTCTATAAGCCTTATTTCAGCATTTGTCTAAACATACAGTGGCCTACATGAATGATGGGGATGGGAGCATGCATATAAGTTAAGACCCCCCAATGTTCCTTTGCCTCTAGGATTCCTTTGCAAATCAGGCATAATGGTCTGCAGCGGAGACTGGAGGTGCTTTTGGCTGAACATAGGATCTGAACACAGGAACTCTAAGGATGTTCAGCCAAGTGCACTGATTGTCTCCTCTGTAGATCCTGATGACCCTTAGTGGTCTGCACCATTTATTTGAAGGGGGGAAAATTCAGAATGATGAACTCAGTCTAGAGAGTATAATTTTGCCAGTACTTTCTCCTACTGGATTCAATGCAGCTTAAAAACCTCTATAACCTTTGAAGTAAAGGCATCCCTTCTCTATAAGCCTGAGTAAGTTTTCACAACTTAAGTTTCCACAGCAGTTTTCTTAAGAATGTGACAGAAATATATCACGTGCCTTTCTGAGCACTGGTGAAAAAGAGGCCCATGTGTCTGTTTTGACTGCTATTGCTAAGGTTGGGGTACCACCACTGAAAAAGCCTCACCCAGAGCTAAAACTGGGAGGAGAAAAATTTAGACCCTGAGACTTGGGCAAGAGATGTCTGAGAGTAAAGATGTGATGCCCAGTAAACTGGGAGTGGTGGTGGGAGCTGGTGGAACCGGGACAGAATCCTTCTTCAGGCACAGAAAGGCACCTTATCGTTGTGTGCCTGGGCGTAATGGCCTCTCCCCAAGCCCACATGACTATATAACACACCAGAGACCCAGACAAGATTGATCAGTACGTTTTATGGAACCAGAAGACTCACATGGATGGGAACATTCTGTGATTTCTCTATCTGTGTATAACAACAATGCACCAAACCACCTCTACGTAAAGGAGAAAAACCACGCCCCTCTCTTGCTTTATTTTTGCTGTTGGAATGTGTGACATTTGTTCTGAATGGAGCCTTTCTGTGAAATGTATGGTCTTAATAAAGGCAACACATGCTGTTGGGGTTATTTTTTAAGTGTAGCTAGCTAATAATTGTGTCATTGATCTAACTTCATAAGGCAGAAATAAGCTAAAATTATATGTTCATTTAGAAACTACATATAGACTTTTTATATGGATTTCATAAATACCAGTTCCTAAAATAAACTTTTTGGCATGATTTCAGTATAGTGGAAGTACACAATTTTGCCCATGCTTATTCACTCTGTCTGTGTAACATAATGGGAAAAGCTATATTTTTATTTACAATATGCTGTCTAACCAGAAGGTCTCTTAACACTCTAAGCAAAGTATCATCATCATCATCATCATCATCATCATCATCATCATCATCATCATCATCATCACCACCAACAACATCAACATCATTATTAATGCTTTCCTTTAAAAATGGCTGTGGGAGTCAACTATTTTATTTTTAATAAATCTTTAGCTTAATGTGAACTCATAAATCCACCCTCCCCCCCACACACACACCTTAACTCTTGTTTAATAACAGCTAGGTATTCAGAGTAAAGAATACCTTGCTGTTATTAATTATTTTTAAAAAACCAATACCTGATCTGACCTATTGAGCAGTCCCTCTAGTTTACAGTATGTTTCAGGTTATGGTGGAAAGAGGGACCTGGGTTGTGAAAGGACACAATTTATTCAATCCACAATGTACTGTTTTTTTTCACCTATCCACATTAGCTTACTGAATGTGTTAGAATGACAGCTGTTATGTAGAACGTACATATCCTCTATAAATGTTTTGTGGTCTGTTCAGTAATGCATCCTTGCTGTGGTGCTCAATGCAAAGCAGATCCTTACAGAGCAAGTGCAGAGAAGGGCTTTTCAGAATGAGGAGGTAGGTGAGCGGATGGGTGACTGAGAGGTAACCCACTGCAATTACTAATGCATTCACGGCCTCCCATTTTCATCATTTCAGCACCAGAAAGTGGAATTTTTAAAAAACAAGAAGCTTTGGCACAATCAATATATTCTTCAATGAGACCTACTGTGATACAGTGGACAAATTGTTGGGTTAGGACTCAGGAGGTCCAGGTTCCAATCCTCACTTGGTCATGGGATGGAACATCTTATGTATCATGGAAACTCTGCAATAGCAGCCATGAGTTGGAAGTGATTTCATAGCACATATAAACAACAATGTATTATTTACTGAATATACAGTGGTGCCTCGCTTGACAACGTCAATTCATTCAAGCAAAATCGCTGTAGAGCGAAAACATCATCAAACGAAATAAAAAACCCATTGTAAACCGTTCAATGCATTCCAATGGGCTGAATACTTTCTCGTCCAGCGAAGATCCTCCATACGGCAGCCATTTTCTGGTGCCTGTTAAGCGAAAAATCAGTCCTAAAAACAGCGGGGGGGGGGCATTTTGAAACCAGCTATTTGCTGATCGTCGTAAAGCGAAAATCAGTTCCCGAAGCAGGGAACCGATCAACGTGAAATGAAAAAAAAAACCCATTTAAACCATCGTTTTGCGATCGCAAAAGAGATCGCAAAAACTTGAACATTAAGTGGATTCGTCGTAGGGCAGGGTAATCATCCAGTGGGACATGACTGTATTCTGCAATTCCCAGAAAATCCTGGTCAGAAAAAGCTGGTGGTGAAGGCCTCGGGGAGTTTTAATCCAAAACTGTCTAGGGTCCCAAGGTTGGTGACTGGCTAGTATCAGACATAATAACAGGGGTGGGCAATTAATTTCTATAGGGGGTGCCATATGAAAAATCTGATCTGTGTTCGGGGGCCGAACCACCTTTACTTAAAAATAAAATGAAACAGTGATGTTATGATTGTTTTTATTTTAAAATTGTTAATCTTCACAAATACTAAAGAGGTTTTTTGTGGTATGTTAAAGATAAGCAACTGATCAACTTTAGACAAAAAGCTATAAATGGTTTTGATGTTCAAAACTGTCTGCGGGCTGGACAGGAGCAGCTCATGGGCTGTATGTGGCCCTCAGGCCGCACTTTGCCCAGGTCTGCATAAGAACAACAGTTTGATAATGGGGTAATAGATCCAGACTCATACATTTCATGGAGCAGAACACTATTTTCTTTGTCAATGGGTCATTTCCTGAACCCACCCTGAGATGGATGAAATGGTTACTAAAAAAATGATTCACTTCTGAATGATATTTTGGGGCAAAATGTTTGGAAAGGTGGGGGCAGCCGTTCTATTCCAGGTATCCTTGAATTGAGTGGATTATCTGGACCCACATCAGTCCAGCTTCAAGTCTGGGTTGCTCTGACAGTTGATTGAAAGAAGATCAGGAGAGTACCACCCTGCAATTTCTCTGTTACTCCTTTGTCACTGTTATACTGTTGCCCATGGTATTTCTCTGGAAGGGCTCCCTGAAATGGCAGTGGAGAAGACAGAGTACAGTGGTTGCAATCATACCTCCAGGGTTGGATTCAGAAAGTAGTGTTGAAGGGGCCTGGAATTTGGTTATTCTCTTCCTGACACAGAGAATAGCACAAAGCCCAGTCTCACACCCTCCTGTAAATGCCGTGATATCTTACTCTGCTGCAGAGTGTGCTCTTGTACATCAAAAATTCTTCTGAGTGGTTGAAAGGTGAGGGCAATGTTTGGCATATGGCGGCCAGCATTAACTAGAGAATTTGCCTCATTTGTAGGGTAATATGCTCACCCTTTGTGGCGATCCCCTCTGAAGCACCTATTCCCCCCCCACGCCTTCATGAGGTTCTCGCTCTTCTTCTTTCTTCACTGCCACCAGGAATAACTATTTAATCATGGAGACATGTGTGCTTTTAAAACTTAAGTCGTTTATTAGATTAGGAAGTTAATATATGATTAATATTCAAGAGAAAAATCACAAGCTGCTAATCACTTATATTTGAATCAAATCTGCTTAACTTTAAAACTCTATTAATTCTCTGTTCCATTCATCGTTCTTACAGATCTCTAAATCACTCTTAGTTCACTTTTAAGTTTCACACAGTCTCTCTCTACCAGAAACTCTCTCAGACTCCATACACCAGCCTTTATATCCAGCTCCCACCCCCAACCCCCGGCTCTGCCTTCCGTCCACTCATTGGCTCCTTCTCCACTGTTTTGCTGTGATGGACAGGTGAGGGCAAGGCTGTTTGTTACACCCTGCATGGAGGTGGTGCTCAAAACTTGTGGGGAAAATGAAGAGTTTTTTCACCGATACAGTTTAGACAAAAGCAGGGGTTTGGGTGAGGCATGGGAAACCTTTGGAGCAAGCATATTTGGTAATGCAGCTGCTTCCTTCTCCAACTTACCTGTTCAGGGTCTGTCCTCTTTACCTTCTGGGACACTGCAGTGGGATTTGCTGTTTGCCTAGTTGCCTCCATAATACTGCAATGTCCTCTCTATGACATCACTGTGACACAAACACAGAACTGTGGATAATCACCAAGATTGTGGGCAAAGCTGTCACGGGTCCTGAGACATGCACCTGTAAGAGGGCTAGGAAGATAAGTGTTCTAGTATGTATGGCTCTCTATGGCTATCCTGAGCCCTTTCCTTGCCTTGCCTTGCCTTACCTTTTCTGCAAAGTAGCCTGTGGCCTCTATCACCAGACTTTTCATGTAGTCTACATTTTTATGACACAATGCCAATAGAGTATTGCTCTGTGCTGTGCACTTCATGCCCTCCCTGTTGTGAATTTATCTCCAAATATTTGTGTAATGTCACAGGATACAGAGTGACCTATGCTTTGTTTTTTAAAAGAGTTGTTTCCGTTTTAAAATTCTATCTATTCACATAGAGGATTTTTCCTTCCACCAGCTCCATCACTAGCATAAAATTCTGTTGTCCTTGGTTTGTTCTGACCAAGTCCTTAGTGTGTTCAGGATCTGAACAGGATGTGGCTTAAATCTGCTCCTCTCTGGTCTGTGCTCTTACCTTATAAAATGGTCACTCTACTGGAAGAACCACACCTGTCTAGAAGATATGCATAGTCTTGTGTTGGCATATCCGAGCAGTTGTATTGCTTCTAAGGCGGCAAGCTATACAAGTGACCAGTCCTGTAGAGAAACACTGTTTCCCCCTCATATCACTGCTGCTCTCACACATGCATACTCTGCTTAAAATGTCTGGATAGGTTGAAGATTTTCCCCATTTTCTTTAACTGACTCAGATGGACAGGCGGGTGGGGTGCAGCTAAAAAGGAGAAGAAAACATCAATTGGCACTAAATGAACATTTATTTGTTTTTATAGCCCTGATGCAGAGGATTAGGAAAAGCAGAGCTGGGTGAAAGGTTTAAAACTCCCCTACCTGCTTGCAATAATCCCATTCTAGTTTAAGCCCCATGTGCATATAGATGTGTTGGCCCAGCAGCTAACACAATTTCCCAAGCAACACTATAACAGAGACCTACAAAACATGAGGGAGAAACGTTTCTGGAAGGATACTAACTGTGAAGGCAACATAGCCTTCCGCGACAGAGTGAGAGATGGAGGAAGTCACTCAGTATGTGGTGGCACAGAACCGTCATTTCATGGGAAGTTTGAGGCCAGGCAGAGGATAGGAGGAGCGTGAAGTCTTGGCCTTAGTACTGAGATGCAGGATAAGAAGTTAGAAGATGGTAGTTTTGTGAAGAAAACTTTAGAAGGAGTCGGATTTCATTGCTGGAGCCCAGCTTGTAGGCTCGCAGTGACTCACCCAAGAGCCAGCCTCAGTGAGAGCAGCCTTTGTTCCACTTGCGCTGAATGCGGGTGGGGGAGAATGCAACAGCAGCCACAGCAGCAGCAGCAGCCTCTGCCTTTGCCTATGTCTTTGCATTTCTGAACGCAATATAGGCAGGCAGCTGCAGCAGCCTCCTCCTGAGGATCTGCTTTTGCAAAATGTCCCCCTGGTAAGAATCCTGCCCTTCTTTTCCCTCTTTATGTATCTGCACTGAACTTGTTCATTTTACCTCTCCCTTCCTTTCTTGTGCTTTTTAACTTTTTTTTTTTTATCCTCCAGCCAGTCCCAGTGGCCGTGGAATTTGTTCCTGTTACTTTTGGGTTCATTGCTCCATGCTGTTCTGCCGGCTCAGGTCATAGAAGGTAAGAACCTCCTCTCTCTCTCTCTCTCTCTCTCTCTCTCAAGTTTCGAGAGTGGGCAAGTGAAGAGAGGTTTGTTCCAACATTTAGCCTTTCCCACTAATACAGGCAGGAATTATGCATTGGTTTGAGAACTAGAGGTGGTGTGTTTTTGCTGGACAACTTGTCAAGAGTTGCATCAAATCTGGAAAGCTATCACTGCCATTCATTCTGGCACTTTAGAAGACTGCAGCTGAACTGTGGGCTGAATGGAGAGGACCAGTCATGTTCATTCTTCAGTGTGATGTCAGAAAGCCAATAATGCCGGCTCTGCAGCGTTACTGCATTCAAACGTGGAAGACATTGCAAATGTATGCATAAGAGTGTACGATTTGGAAGAAAACGTTTAAAATGTTGGTAAACTTCAAGGTGCATTGTGTGATATGGCATTTTTGATATTTACCGTTTTAAAAAATTTACTTTAACTTGTGCATGTGGTGAATTACCTGAAGCTTTCCAGATGAGGCAGTTTATAGTTGTGATATATAAATGAAAATAGGTAAAGATGGGTAGAGAGACTGAAGCATGCCTGGGCATCATGCTCGGCCAGTGGTTCCCAGATGTTCTTGGATTAAAATTAGCAGAAGCCTTCACCACCAGTTGTGCTGGCCAGGGTTTCTGGGAGTTGTAATCCAAGAACATCTGGACCCAAGGTTGGGAATCACTCTGCCAGGTGCTCTGGATTATGAAAATTTAGGTATTTTAGTTTTTTGATATGTTCTGGTTTTCTTCAACAAACAAAAGGAAACATCACTGCCTGCGATGGGTCCTCTTTATTCTTGGAACAACCTTATAAGGCAGGTTCAACAGAAAGTATTTTTGGGCCCAGCACTATCCACTGCAAATTTTAATGGATGAAGAGGGATTTGAACACAGGTCTACCCAGCAGAGCACTTCACTCAGTTACTACACAACACAGACTTTCTATATTCTTCCTTCTGCAGTATTGCAACAACTCTTTAACACCACACTATTAAAACTCTAATATTCAGATTTCACAAGTATGCAATTAAGATAATGATTTATAAAATAACTAGAAACTAACTGCAGACTTAGTAGGTGCACATTCAACATTGTATTCATTGGTCTTTTGATAAAAGTAATCAGTGTGAGACTTTAATAAAGTAGCATTCAAAAGCATCCAAACAGACTAGATATCTGTGATGGTGCACCATCTATGGATCACATCCTGGTTATAGAGACAAGGGAGATTTCTGAATTTCCCTGCTTCTCCTCCTGTAAAACAGAAAGTACATTTATCTCATGCATCTTCAGTAAGGAATGCAACACTAGGTTGTGAAGGCAGGGAACTCTTTTGTCACTCTGAAGTACAGCTGTAGAAGAATGTAGTCAAATCCCTCTGTGAATGTCTACATTCAGCCCCATGCCCTAATATTCCAGAGACTATTTTTTAAAAAAACCTCAGAATATAACAGTTTGTTTTATTTTGCCAGCGAACGCATTAAATTAGTCACTCTTGCATATGTTGCATTTCACATTTTTTCCATGTGGCAACTTTTCCAGTTCTGAACTTGTTACGATGGTAAGTCGGATGCTGCTTGCTCTGTCAGTTCCTTTAGTCAGAGGATGCAGACCCACAAAAGCCTGTTTTATGGAGAGAAATACCATATCTCAGGGTGGGGAACATGTGGAACTTCAAGTGTTGCAATACTCCAGCTCCCATCATTTCTGAACATAGATTATGCTGTCTAGGATCAATGATGCGAACTAGAGTTTTTGAAGGGTCCCAGATTTCTCAACTGTGCTTTACACCAGTTACATCATAGAGAGGGTTTTGGTGGTGACAGCATCTCACTAGATGGCACATGATGTCATAGTAAAGGAGAACTAGTACAATGGAAGAGGATAAACAGGAGAATGAACCAAATCAACTAGTTTCCTATGATAGGCTGGGTAGAGCATTTATAGATAACTTGTAGGCATCAAGAACTGGTGTAAACTTTTATGGATCAGCCCAAGTATCCATCTAGTTTAGGATTTTTGTACCTATAAGGGCCAGAGCCAGAGGTCAATGGAAGCAGGACTTCAAATCAGGTTCCATACAGTTTGTCCCTCAGCCACTGGGAGATACTCCGCCCCTTAGTGCTGTTATGACCAGTTGGCAGTGACAGACCTTTTAGTCTTCAAAACTATGAAGGAAAGCATGTCTGGACAATATACACTTGTCTTCTGCATACATGTTTCTTCCTTGAATTATAGACTATTGTAACTTATTTTAATGTCAATGTTTTGTTCTTTTTGTTGGTGGGTGACAGGAGGAATTCTCAAAGGCTGGCAGTGAGCTTTCTAAGTTCTAGTTCAAGTTTATTGTATTGGCTAAAAGCAATCACGATTGATTGAGATACAAATATGATCAAGGAAAAGCATGATAAAATTACAGATGTGTAAAAGAGGCCTATCTACAAGAGGAAAGATAAAGGGGGGGGAGAGAAAATCAGGGGGATACGTGTGGGTGCCCCTTCATATCTGGGAGTCCCTCGCACAATTGATCGCGATGGCTCTCAGGAAATTAGTGCAGATGTTTCTGGCCACTGATGCAGACAACGCTGTTTTGTATGTAACATATGGGTCACAGTGAGCTTTCCAAAATCTCAACAACAGTGCAGAGTCTGGAAAATTTCTCTGTTTGTGCACTGTAGGTGGGAGAGCACAGGATAGAAGCTTTCGTGAGAATGGTAGTAGTCACTGTAGTGTATGGGTGACTCCAAGATCATGAAGCTTAGCCATCAGAAATATGACAGGGATATAAAAGAGAGGCCAGGACATACACTGTGAAGTCATTGTTTTTAAAACATACTAATTTTTGTTAATGAAAATCTGTCTGTAGGTTGAATATCATACCAAGTCACTAGAGGGCAGAAGTATCTAACCTCCTGAAAAGGAGTATGTAATGGAGATTCCATATAAAGGTGGAAACTTTGGATAACATTAAATAAATAACCAGGGATGGATTATTTCCTTTCTCTCCAGCCAGACCATTAATTCATTAGCAAAATGAAAAATATGTCCCTGAAAAGTTACAGCTAAATTTAATGTGAGTTGTTGCTTTGACTCAGAAATGCTACTTGGGAGTAAGTCCCACTGGACTTAGTGTTACATCTGAATAAATACAGTTGATGTTGTGGATCTTGATTATCAACATAACGCTATTTTTTTACAAAAAGGGTGTTTGTCACAATTCCACAATTCACTTTTGAACAGTTTTTTAGGATCATCTAACATGATGCAAAATTGTGCATGCTTCTGAGTTCTCTAGAATTTTTCTTCAGGGTATGTGATACAAAAAACCTTCAGTGAGGGAAGACATGAAAAAAGGTCCAAGTTTAGGTCAGATGTTGTACCCTGATTCTGGGCCCATTTACTTGGGTTACCTAGTGTCCATTTATACAATCAACAAGACAAGAAGCAGCTGCAGTTGGTTTCCTGTCCTGCCCTTGTTCCTATGATGTCATAAGGCCCACCTATTTAACATCACAAAGAGAGCCCACCTCCTGGTCTCAGTTTTATGGCTTGAAAATCCTAAGGAAGAAGATGCTACTTAATGAGTAACATCACAGCCATGAGGTCTGCATTTTAGACCCAGTCTGAAAATATAAATGTGCAAACTGAATGAATTAGGCACTGGTAGGAACCTCAGCTCTTAGATTCTACCTAACAAGGCATTCAGACGCACAGAAATGATGGCTGATCTCAGTTCCCTGAAAACATAAAGGCCATTTTCAGCTTTGACCTATTTGTTGTGTTTGGGCTTTTTCCTTGACCAAATATATAGTTCACTCAAAAAAAAAAAAAACCTTGTGATGGAATTTCATTACTTGTCAGTGAGGAAGGTAGGCATCCTTTTTTTTTAAGGGAAAAAGGAGGTGTTGTATCATGTGCCATGTCTGGAGAGTTTGATCCCATTTCTCTTTATTCTCTTAACATTTCCCTTCACCAGCACCTGTGTTTTATTACTGGCAAGCCTACACAGCAAATGCTGAGCAACAGTCAGAGTAAATATTTGTATTTTTGTTTCCTCAGATCTGTGCCCCCACACAGCAGTGGTCAGTAGGTTGTTGACTTAAACTTTATAGGCTGACCCAGAGCTCAAATAAATAATCCAGAATGGCATAATTTCTACAGCCGGAGCTTTTTTCTTTGCAATACATGCGGGTGGGAGGTAGGGCTGGCTCTCTGGAAAGCTGTACTAGCTGCTTACTGAAGCATTTGCCTAGAAAGTTTACCCTCATGCCTCACTCTGATATTCCTCCAAGTAAGTAATTCAGGGCCTAGCTATTCTGGAGAACAAATACCACAGCCAAAAGAGTGGCCAGCAGGGTTCTTTGGATCATTACCATGGTATGGGGTTTTTTCTCTCCTTGTATGACTCCTTCCCCCACCCTCATTAAAGCAGCTGAGACAGGGGAAATCAACCAGCTCATAGGAGGGTTGGATCTGATTTTCTACACCTCAGTTCGTCAAAACTGAGGTTTCTAGGGATAGGACTTTTTAAAAAAAAAAATATGAATTCCTGGAGCTCCTTCCCCAATGCACCCTTGTGATTTGCAGGAAATCCACATGACTTGCAAAGGTGTATGTGACGTTCACCCTTTGTGGCACCTACGTGTCGTGCCCTCACAAAAGGCTCCAGTCATGTTTTCCTCTCACTGCCACCAATGGATTACATCAATCCACAATATAAATGAAGTTTGTCAAAACACTTGTCTTGTGAATGCAAAGAGAACTTATTTATTGAAGTGAAGCCAATTTAATAGTCACAGTTCTTCAGATGAACATTGTACACAAGTACATCATTAACAGGTCTCTCAATACATACCTTTCTCTTGCCATATAATTACCACCTTCTCTATCTATTTATCTTAACCAGCTTTATCTCTATTAGTATCTGTTCCTTCTCTCTCTGACTAACCAGTCTCTTATCTCTCTATCTCCCCCTCCTCCTGCCAAACCTTCATATAGCAGCTGACTCTGCCCCTCCAATCCTCTCATAGGCTCATGCAAATTAGATCATGATGATGAATGGGAGGAGTGACCTGGGGCAATTGTCACAGTGTACTTAGGTGCTTTTCAGAGGATGACATAGCGGTAAGAAGGCTGCTCTACCTCTTGCTGTTTGATACCTGCCACTACCATAATTTGACTGGGTGGGAGAGTCCTGACAAATTATGGGTTGGGAGTTTTTTTTCTGCAAAAGCCCCATCCCTAGAGGTCTGCTTTTCTCCCATAATCTCCCAGATATTTTTTTTTAAAAAAGTTACTTTTTAACTAATGTTGTTAATCTTTTCAAGAATAATTAATATAATGATATCCTGAAGCCATTCCTAAATGAGCAGTGTAAGGATGATGCTCTCAGAATCAGAGCATTAATTCTTCTTAAATAATTAACTACACAGCATGTCCCGAACAACACAACCCCTACCATTGACCCACATGTTACTCCCTCTTTTTCCCTAGACATACTCCTGAAGTTTTCTGCCAATTCCACAGTATCATATGAACCTCATTCATTCCAGGACTCCCATCTGATGCCAGCAGCAGTTCCTCCAAGGGGACATGTTTAGTTGCCTGAACAGTCAGTCTCTCAGTGACTGTATTCATTGATCACCAGGGTGGAATTCTATATGTAGGTGCTGGATTGATTGGCAAGTTGTTTGTGTTTTTGCTTAACAAGTGCCAATGAAGTGGGCGGAAATAAGAATGCACTCAGGCAGTCATTTTCTGTTGTAAACAGGCATCCAGCCATAAATGTGTTGAAGCAGATGTTGGAGGAAAAATGGTCCAGTACCTACAATCCTCTTCCAAGAAAGGAAACAATGAGTACAATTTATGCTTTGACTCTTAAGAAGACATTGGATTAGCTCTCTAATTCTGCTGCTTTTCAGTGTAGAATACTATCCTCTTGACCAGGCATCCATAGCAAAACAAGGGTCTTTTTATCTTTGTGGAGCATCTTCAGGGTCTTACCAGCTGTGTTGGCTCCTTGTCCTGTACAGTATATCCTGATTTTATAGCTATTAAAATGTTTCCCTTGCCGAGAGCCAATTATTGGGAGGAGTAAGTGGCCCAAGGATAATCTGCATCAGTTACAGAGGACAGCTTTGCCAACACCTGCGGAAGAGATTTATAAATATGTAATGATTGTATTGCTTGCTGAGTTTATGGATCATGTGTCCTGCTGGAAAAACTGGATGGTCTTTTTATGAATGTGGTTAATCTTTTAATTTTTGCCCTGACTTAGCAAAACACAATTAGAATGGTGATTTAATTTGATTAGGCCCCAACCAACTTAAAATTAAAAGGTTGAAAAATAAAATGTAAAGATGTTTTAATTAACTAGACATGCAAAGAGTCTGAGTAGCCAGGAATAAAAAGATGAGGCAGAGCTGATTGTGGCAACAACAGCAGGAGGAGGGAGCATAGTGGTGGATAAGTGTGATTATATCAGTAAAAGTGTGCATGAGAGGACACCAAGAATAATCAGCTCAGCTGGTGCAGCTTGGTCTCCCACCAGTGGGAAGCAGGGGGACGAACAAGTGGTAAGGATTGGTGTAGAATACCAATAACTCCATATCTCATCCTTGAAGCTGGAGATGCCCGGGATTCCCGGGATCTTTGTGATCCCCACTGCCAAACATGTGCCCTACTATTAACCTTTATATAGACCAAACGTCTTGATTATATATGAGTGGAGAAGCAGAGTTATTCAATATCCTCAAATACTCAAAGGCATGCAGAATCAATTCTCCATCCTGAATTTACTGACCGATCTTGGCCGCTAGCCCCCTACTGTTGCACTTTGGTACTGCTGTGGCTCAGCATGTCCTCTAACACTGAAATAAACAGGTAGTTCCATCTTTGCCTTAACAGTCCAAATGCTCAATCCACAGAGCTTGGAGGGTAAGTAAAGAGCATAAGAATATTGGGGGGTGGGAGTGGGGAGGTGTAACCGAAGGAAGAGAAATGCAGGTCAATGACAAAGCCATGTAGACCCCCGTCCTGAGGTTCCCATTCCTGATTTAACAATTTGGGGGGGGGGTTAAAGCACCCCATTCAACTCATATGAGAAAACATCCTTACTAGAGGAGCTAGTATAAACAAAAATGTTACCCCTCATTTTTCTAAGTAGCACTTGGGGGTGTGTGTGTATCTGCATGGGGTTTTCATACTGTGTGTTGGTTTTCACAGAGTTGTAGTATGTACTGCAAAATATTTGCACAACTTCATAGTTCATTCTATGATCTGCCTGATTTGTGCTCCACACCTGCCTTTCTAGCAGGAAGGTAAATATGGCCCTCTTCAAACGTTTGCTGAAGAACATAGCAGATGCCAAAATCTTTTCAACACAGCCAAGGTCCGTGCAGCAAGTGCCTGGCTCAAACAGAACATGGAACTTCTGGAATAACGTTGAATTCTTTTCCCTGGCAGTTTGAGGGGCAGGCAACACTGTTGGAGTGGGTACATCTCAAAAGTATCATGGGCACCCAAATGGGAAGGGAAGCAAACACCACTGAGACTGAGAGAGAGAGAGAGAGAGAGAGAGAGAGAGAGAGAGAGAGAGAGAGAGAGAGCATTTTTTCATATTAATCTAACATTTCCATTTTAAAATATTTCTTCTGAAGAAGATTAAAGAGACATTTGTTCTCCAGCCCAGTAGCTTAGCATACATATTTTGCATGTCTTTAAATTGCTGCTATATAAAACACAGCAGTAAGGCTCAAATTATTAAAATTTCAGTTGGAAGAGGCAAAAACCTGATTTGTTTAGATTTACATTAATAATTAAGTAAAAAAAAATATTAGGACACCCTAAGAGAAAATGGCATACACTGCTGGATTTGATACCATTCTCCCTCAGTGTCATTTTTGTTGAATACTCCTTCAAACAGTCTCTCCGTGTAGACTAAGGATGTGATCACACAGGGAAACAGGCGGTAATCTGGGTCACTTGTGGAATTGTCTGGTGCGATCTATTTCTCAGCGAAGACATAATGTACAGAGAAATGTGCTCCAGCCCAACCACTTTCCTTATCTATTGCTTCCTTGCCTATAGATTGGTATGCTTTGGTCTGATCTCACTTCCTTTCAGTCTCTCTGAACTTCTTTACTAGGAATCATATAGGCTTCTCCAGATTCCGCTCACATATCCATCCAATGCAGAACTTTAATTTATTATATTAGTTGGCCTTACAAAACTGATTTCTGCATTTATGGCCAATGCCTTCTCCTTCAGTGCCCTCTGGTTTTTGCAGAGCAGAACTGGCTATTGCAACATTTCAATTATCAAGCAAAATTCTGTTGGCATAATTTTGCACTGCTGTAACCTAGATCAGGTACTGGAAAAATGTAATTTACACTAATTACAACCTGCTCCTCTCCTGCCTGCCTGTATTATATTCTGAGGCTTCCTAGGGCTCCCTTTTGTCTTTTGGAAGTCTTGGGAGTGGAGATGGGCGGGCGTTGCGTGTCCATCTTTAAAAGTACTGTAAAAGGAAAAAAGGAAAAAAACAATCACCACGGGCTGTCAGTGATCCCAATCCCTGCACTGGTGACCTAAAAGCAATCTTTAGAGGCTCCCCCTACTCCCATCTCAAGTCTTCCCAAAGGCTTTCCCAGATCAAAAGGTAGCCCTAAAGAGATGTAAAGGGTAAATTAAATGTTTCCATTGGCTAATCCATGTTATATGGCCCAAAGTTATGCCAAGCAAGATTTTGCCCAATGGTTTATAAAACTCTGAGGATTTTTAAAAGCAGAAAACTGGTAAATCCCACTGCTCCCTTTGGATTCCTTTTGTAAAAATGAGTAATTAGTTCTGGAATAGCTATTTCCCCTCTGCTGCTGAAACTGGGTCCCCCCCACCGAAATCTATGTAAAGAATCTGCAGATGGAATCTGTAAATGATGATGATGATGATGAAAATGACAATGGCAGAGATGTGCAGGCATCCTTCAGTCTTGAGAGACTATGGTAATGTGCTCTGAATAGAGGTCTTGGAACAGCGGCTAGTGTGGCTGAGAAGGCCAGTTCAAGAGTGACAATCCCTTTCACACTGAAGACAAATACAATCTGTCCCCTGTCCAGCTCCCTAATTTTGCTGCTTTCAGGACTGCCTCTTTGCCTCGGCCTGCTGAACAAGTGCCTCTTCAAATTGGGAGAAGCCATGCTATACTGCCTGCCTCCAGGCTGAACGCTCAGATGTCAAGATTTCCCATCTGTTGAGGTCCATTCCTAAGGCCTTCAGATCCCACTTCCAGATATTCTTGTATCGCAGCTGTGGTCTCCCTCTGGGGCGCTTTCCCTGCACTAATTCTGTTGGAATCTGACCATCAGCCATTCTCACGACATGCCCAAGCCAAAGTATAAGTCACTGTTTCAGTTAGACCTCCCATCTAGACCGAAGTCTACTCTGATAGTAATGTATACATGCTAACAATTCCAGCTCATTCCAGGACTACACTATTTGGAACTTTGTCCTGCCAGGTGATGCCAAATATATGTCAGAGACAACACATATGGAACGTGTTCAACTTCCTCTCCTGCCATGCACAAAGGGTCTAGGACTCACTGAAGTATAGGAGTGTACTCGGGACACAGGCTCTATAGACTTGGATCTTGGTATGTGCTGTCAGCTTCTTATTAAGCCATACTCTCTTTGTGAGTTTTGAGAACATGGTAGCTGCTTTGCCAATGCGTTTATCCAACTCGACATCTAGAGAGTTTCAGAGATCGCTGTGCCAAGGTAGACAAAATTATCAACAACCTCCAATTCTTGTGTAGAGATGGTACTAGAGGGAGGTGAGTCCATGCCCTCGCCCATGTGTTCTCTTCAGGCTGATTGTTAATCCAAAGTCTTGGCAGGCCTTGCTAAAATGGTTCATAAGTTGTTGGAGCTCTTCAGCAGAATGGGCAACAACATCTGCATCATCGGCAAAGAGGAAATCCTGCATGCATTCCACCTGGACTTTGGTCTTTGCTCACAATCTAGAGAGATTAAAGAGCTTTCCATCTGATCTAGTCCAGAGATAGATACCTTCTGTTGCAGTTCCAAAAACATGCTTCAGCATGACAGCAAAAAAGATCCCAAACAGAGTTGGCGCGAGGACAAAGACCTGTTTCACTCGGATGTCAAAGGGATCTGATGTTGAGCCATCAAAAACTACAGCGACCTTCATTTCTTCATGAAAGACCTGATGATGTTAAGGAGTTGAGGTGGACATCCAGTCTTGGGAAGGATTTTAAAAAGGCCATCCCTGCTAACCAAATCAAAGGCTTTTGTAAGATCTATGAAGACCACAAAGAGTGGTTGTCATTGTTCCCTACATTTCTCCTGCAACTGTCTGAGGGAAAATACCTCAGTGATGGATCTATTAGCTCGAAATCCACACTGTGATTCTGAATAGACTCTGTCTGTAAGCACCTGTAACTTCTTCAGCACAGCACGGGCAAGCAGCTTCTCTACAACACTGAAAAGAGAGATGACACAATAATAATTGCAGTTGCCTGTCACCTTTGTTCTTGTACAATGTGACAATGTGTACATCCTTCATGTCCTGTGGTACTCCAATTTCCCTCCAGCAAAGACGAAAGATTTCATACAGCTCAGTGGTGATGATCTCTTTACAGCACTTCAGCAGGGGTGTTATCCTTCCCAGGTGCCTTGCTAGAGGCGAGGGAATCCAAGGCCACTTTTATTTCTGCTGAAGTTGGTTAGCTGTTCAATTCTTCCGAGACAGGCAGGCACTTGATGTTATTTAATGCATCTTAGAATATAGCTCAGAGTACTGCTGCACCCAGCGTTCCATCTGTTGTGCTCGGTCCTGGATGATCACGCCTGTAGAAGCCTTCCAAAGAGCAGATTTCCTCTGTATTGGATCTAAAGCCTGCTTGATACCATCATACATTTCCTTGATGTTACCTGTGTCCATGGCTATCTGTAAATGAGAGCAGAGCTGAAGCCAATAATTGTTAGACCATCTCCTGGCAGTCTATTGGACTTTGCTATGAGCAACTCAAAAGAACCTGCAAGTTGTACTCACTAGGACAGGCTTTGTATGCTGCTAGAGCTCTCCTCTTATCCTCGATGGCTGGTATCAACTCCTCCGAATGGGCTTCAAATCAGTCTGCCGTCTTTTTGGTCTTCTTGCCAAATGTGAACAAGGTGGTGTTATAAACACTTGAAACACTTCAAATGTTCCCATTGTTCAGGAGCATTTGCACTAGCCTGGCCTGGAAGAGTTTCCCCAAGCACTTGGTTGAATTCCTCCACTTTGCTTGTGAGTCTTGCTGATGTCAATATGTGGTCTTCCTTCCTTTTTTGTGTGATACGATCTCTTTATTCGCAGTTTTACTCTGCTACACACCAGAGAGTGATCAGTATTGCAATCAGCAGCCTGATAACTGTGTGTGATCATAATAGTAGAAAGGCTAGAGTGTCTAGTGAGCATCAGATCAAGCTGATGCCAATGCTTCAGTCTTGGATGTCTCCAAGAGACTCTGTGTTGAAGCTTCGTATTAAAGAATGTGTTGCTGATACAAAGATCACAATAACAGAAAAACTCCAGCAAGCGTTGGCCATTTTCATTCATCTTCCCTACACTAAAATGGCCTAGACAAGTGGACCAAGAATTGTGATCAGCACCAACTCTAGGGTTAAAGTCTCCAAGAATGAACAGCGGCTCTCTCTTGGGGATTTTTTTGATAGTAGCTGTAGAGATGCTTTAATGTATTTGTACCAATAAGAGAGGTAAGTACAGTGGTGCCTCGCTTAACGAGTGCACCGTTTAACAACGAATCCGCATAGCGACGCGTTTTTTGCGATCGCTAATGCGATTGCATTGCAATGTTTTAGATAGGGAAAACATCGCATTGCGATGATCGGTAAGTGTTTCGCTTACTGATCTTCGCATTGCGATGTTTTATAAACAGCTGATCGGTGGTTCCAAAATGGCTGCCAGGTCAACAAAATGGCCACCCGCAGCGTTTTCGCACCCTGCCCTTGCTTACCGGGCGGCGAAAATGGTGGCCAGATGGAAGATTCCCCGCATAGCAGTGAGTTTTTCCCCAATAGGAACGCATTAAACAGAGTTTAATGTGTTCCTATGGGTTTCCCCCCCGCATAGCGACGAATCCGGATAGCGACGTTAATCCTGGAATGGATTAATGTCGCTATGCGGGGCACCACTGTATAACAATCCTTAGCTCTGCACTCTTTTCTACATATCTCCTGCAGATACCTGCTGTTTTTCTTTCTTATATAAATGCACTGCAGAACGGGGGCCATCACATAGTTTTTGCTAGAGACTGGCTGAATGGATGCCTTCAGCCATTCTAGAAGGAATATTTGGGAGTAGATTCTGCTTTAGGTATGCCAGGTCAGCACCATCCCATTCTCTGCTTTTTCTGAGCCAAAACCTGTGACTAGGGGTGGTTGGTGGATACTTCTACTGTAATTGGGAGGTGGGGGAAGCAAGGATTTGAATGGTGACAGAACTACCATTTGGCCAGCAGATTTAGAAATGGCAAGATTGGAATCCAGGTAAATGGGTCCAGAATGTGAGTCACATGAAAACCCAGAGCACAGTTTTTTGCTTCTTTGTTTTGGCTGGCTAGGAGGTAGGCAAGCAGGGACAAAGTATGTCCAGCAGCTGCAATAGTGGCTTTCATTGCTGCAAGGGTTCATAATTTACCCTGACTTACCAGCTCCAGTGATAGTGCATCCTAGAAGGTGGCAATGTTTCCCTTCTGTTTTGCTGAGTTTAGCCATTTCTGATGTCATATTTTGTGCCCAATTATTTATTTGCATCTTGAATTATCAGGGCTGGCATCCTGTTCCCTTTTTTTGCAGAACTTAAGAGCTCAAGGGCAGAGCTTTCCACTTGAGCCCTGCCAATCTCCAGTCTGCAGTTGCGCAATCAAAGAGCACCCTGTTGCTTTAACTGGAGGTTTCCACTTGGCCAAAGGTTGTGAGCAATGGTGGGAGCAATGGTCAGAGAGGAATGCTGATAGTTCACAGAACATTTCCTGGTATTGCTAGCAGATGACAGCATATATCACATTAGAAGGTGAACAGATGAATGAACACTTGATTTTGTGGCTGTTATTATGAATAATAGTAGTTATGCCTCAGTAGACCAATTTGGCATCTGGGTTTCTTCAGGGTATGTTCTCTATATTTGTACCTCTGTTCAGTAACCTACTATTGCTGATACATAGCTATTCTTGCATAGGTGGGTGCCTTTTAAAAAATGCAGAGTTATCAAGTTTTATATGGCTGCAAGTATAGTAAAAATGACTTCCCAGCCTAAATATGGTTGATGATAATTTTTAAAATCTTGGTGATCTTGATGCTTAGAACATGCTGTAAAATTGGTACAGCCTGTTTCTAAGTTTCTATTCCAGTACTTCCTGAACCTGGGAGGAAGCTACAAGTTTATGAATGCAGGATCAGAGTATTAAAACAATCCAAAGATAGAAATCTGTCTTTTCTTAATGCAATATAAAAAGTGATCACAAAATAAATACTCTTAACATACTTTGATAAATCACGGAAATATTTAAAACATTGCACAAGCAAGACAACAAGATCAACCATCTCCATTTCTTGTTGACTTTCTCTGTTAATTCAATCCCCGACATTTCATCGTATATCAGAATGCAAATAATCTAATTGCAGTGCACAAAGGAATTTTGTGTGGGTGGTGCTGAAGGATTTGGCAAGGACTTGTTCAACTATCTGCTGGACACAGAGGGCCTGGGAAGTCCCAGAAGCATCTGGCAGTACCTGGCACATCTGCACTTTTTCCAACAGACTGGCTTCCAGGCACATGGACCTTTTCTAAGCAGATTGGTCATGGGAGCTGCTTTGATGAAAAAACACTTATATGCTGCTGGGAGGGTTAAACTAGGACTTCCTTAGAGACAGTCACTGCACTTCCAGATGAAGCCTTGTTTGTCTTCCAGTGACCAATCACAAATCAAAGAATACTAAGCACAAGAGACCTAGGTAAGGGAGAGCACATATGACAAACAGATGTCCTCCACTATTTGGCGAAGCACTGCTGCAAAAAAAGGTGAAAAATATAATCTACTTTAACATTGGGAACTTTGGAGGAAGAGTGGTAGACCAAAACAAATATACTGTGAATGGGCAGAAATTGGGATCCTGTTTGCCACTGGCTGAACTGCTATCAGCCATTGAGAGTTGCTTCTTGGAAGGAAAGTGATGACAAACCTTGACAGCATCTTAAAAAGCAGAGACATCACCTTGCCAACAAAAGTCCACATAGTCAGAGCTATGGTTTTTCCTGTAGTGATGTACAGAACTGAGAGCTGGACCATAAAGAAAGCTGACTGCCGAAGAATTGATGCTTTTGAATTATGGTGCTGGAGAAGACTCTTGAGAGTCCCCTGGACTGCAAGGAGAACAAACCTATCCATTTTGAAGGAAATCAACCCTGAGTGCTCACAGGAAGGACAGATCCTGAAGCTGAGGCTCCAATACTTTGGCCATCTCATGAGAAGATTCCCTGGAAAAGTCCTTGATGTTGGGAAAGTGTGAAGGCAAGAGGAGAAGTGAACAACAGAGGATGAGATGGTTGGACAGTGTCATCGAAGCAACCAACATGAATTTGACACAACTCCGGGAGGCAGTGGAAGACAGGAGGGCCTGGCATGCTCTGGTCCATGGGGTCACGAAGAGTCAGACATGACTAAATGACTAAACAATGACAATGTTCTAGTTCTCTGGATAAATTATGTGGATATATTGCATATTCTATGTCTTTGCATACTATGCAAATATTTTTATTATGCAAATACAATATGCAGATTTTGAAACTATGCAAACTAAGCACATTAATTGTTGCACTGTTTTTCTACAATAGGTTTCAGCCTTGGGTATTTACTATTTATACAGTAACAGCTGATATAATACAGTATAATGTTTTGTATAGAGATGGGATATTCGTATCCATCTCCTGGGGGAAACTAATATGAATATTGCCACCACAGGTAGCTGGGCTGATTGGACCCTCCCCCCAGAACCGAGGCGTCCACTTACTGCTTGTGGCCTGCACTGATCGGGGAAGTAACCTGCCTGGAGCTTCCCCGCCTTCCTGTACTGCTGACCAGTCCAGTGAGAAAATGGGATGACAAGTCTCTCCACTAAGCTGTCGAGTGGTCACCAGTGCTGGGCTACTTCTGTTATTGGTGCAGCGTGAACGATGACAGCCACATGCACTGTGCTGCAAGCAGTAAGTGGACGGCCTGGTTCTGGGGGGGAGGGTCCAATCAGTCCAGTGACCTATGGTGGCAATATTTGTATTTGTCTCCCCCAGGAGACGAATACAAATGCCCCGTCTCTAGTTTAGCGTTCAGCCTGAAACAAGCAGAGACATCACCTTGCCAACAAAAGTCCGAATAGTCAAAGCTATGGTTTTTCCTGTAGTGTTGTATGGAAGTGAGAGCTGGACCATAAAGAAAGCTGACCGCCGAAGAATTGATGCCTTTGAATTGTGGTGCTGGAGGAGACTCTTGAGAGTTCCCTGGACTGCAAAGAGAACAAACCTATCAATTCTAAAGGAAATCAACCCCGAGTGCTCATTGGAAGGACAGATCCTGTAGCTGAGGCTCCAGTACTTTGGCCATCTCATGAGAAGAGAAATCTCCCTGGAAAAGACTTTGATGTTGGGAAAGTGTGAAGGCAAGAGGAGAAGGGGACGACCGAGGATGAGATGGTTGGACAGTGTCATCGAAGCAACCAACATGAATTTGACACAACTCCGGGAGGCGGTGGAAGATAGGAGGGCCTGGCGTGCTCTGGTCCATGGGGTCACGAAGAGTCGGACACGACTAAACGACTGAACAGACAGAACAGAACTGAAAGAAGAAGACACGGGCTCACAGAACTTCTGCTTTTCCTTAATATAAATTCTTCCTAAACCCACATTTCCTCCAGGTGTCATTGGGCTATATTGGAGTAAGGAATAAAAATCATGGTAAACCTTTGGAAATTTACTTTTTGGAATACTATCCAGAATCCCTTAGACAAAATAGTCACTGATGATGTTGGCTGACTGTGGGCTGTTGGTTGACCGGAGCCTGAGGTGAAGAAAGTAACTTTGTCAATCTCTGCTTCCTAATAAATACGAATATATCAGTCTTCAATGACCATATACCTATCTGTTTGGCCTACAGAACTTAATAGTGCACACATCTGAAAAAGCAGTTCAGAATATCTTATCATACTGAACCTTCTTTACTAGCAATCATAAAGGTAAAGGTAAAGGTTCCCCTTGACAATTTTTGCCCAGTCGTGTTCGACTCTAGGGGGCGGTGCTCATCCCCGTTTCCAAGCCATAGATCCAGCGTTTGTCCGAAGACAATCTTCCATGGTCACATGGCCAGTGCAACTTAGACACGAAACGCTGTTACCTTCCCACCAAGGTGGTCCCTATTTATCTATTTGCATTTGCATGCTTTCGAACTGCTAGGTTGGCGGGAGCTGGGACAAGCGACAGGAGCTCACTCCATCGCGTGGATTCGATCTTACGACTGCTTGGTCTTCTGACCCTGCAGCACAGGCTTCTGCGGTTTAGCCCGCAGCGCCACCATGTCCCCCACTAGCAATCATATAGGCTTTCAAATAGAGATAGAATTAATTCCTTGAAAAAGACCTTATCATACCCTTACTATTGTCTGAAACATCTTTCCAGAAATCTTATTCACAGCAGCCATAAGCTCAATAAACTTATTGTTAGAAACAACAGCAACAATAAGAAGATTTCAGTAATTTCCTCCTCCTCTGTTTCCCCCAACACTTTCTTTCTTAGATAAGCTCCTAGATGCTTGTGAAAACTTAAATGGAAATTGATTTTAATCTAAGCCATTAAGATGCATAATATCAAAGTTTGGAAAATGTTGTAGCTTCCATAAACCCCTCTATGGCTTCACTGCTTTTTATGCATTCTTTACATAGAGGGCTGCAATAGATTTCAGATTTCTATATACATTTATCCATAAAATAAGAGGATGAGTCTTTAATTTTTAAGATCCTATTGAACTACTTCACTGATTGGTTAATCACATGGAATTCCTTGCAAAGTTATTGGCTAAAGCAGTAATTAAGTGGCTGCCTTATAGCTCTAATTCTGCAAGCACTAAAGACTTCCTTATTAGAACTTAGAATGAAGACCAGCTGATGGCATGGAATGGACCTGTGTACTATGTCTAAAATCAGGTTAAAACCCAGCCAAATAGGTAATATGGCAACCCTAGTCTTATCCCAACCAGAAATGATAAGATCCTGGAGAGGGTTAGCGAAATGGTTGCCAGACTTTAGAGCACAAATTGAAGTATCAAAGAAATACAATGCATCTCTGGATCTCCATGTGGGGAAATGTATCTCAAGATACACGTGGTAGAAGGGAAAAAAGCTTGATTTGTATGTGTGTAAAGTCTTTAAAGCCTGGGCACCTATCTCTGCCCATTCATCACCAGTACTAGGGGTTACAGGTTCCATATGGAGAAAGGCAGGGTCTGTGGTTGTGATAAATTAACCTTCTTGCTCATATGTCCTGGCAGCAGTTGTTCGGGGCCTGGTGGAAAAAAAAATCTCTCTGTGGACGATTGGTGAGCTTTCCACAAGCCCCAGCAGCAATGTAGAGCCTCCTCTGAAATCATATAGGCTGGAGCAGCCCAGGATATCCACTGCAGTGAGAATGCAGCTATTGAGTCTATGGCAAAATTGAGATACCGCAAACTTTGGAAATGTACACATTTAAATGTCTTAACTGTGCTCGGGATGCCTGGATTTGGTAAGTTCACATAGAAATGTAAGCCTAACAAATTTTTCAACCATTCCTTTGCAAATAAGCATATTATTCTGGAGTCGAGCAAGATGAGATGTTTAAGACAAACATTAGTGACAAAAGCTCTTGTGTTGATATATGTTGCCATTTTAGCAACATTATTATTTCAGCAATGACGGAAAGTCTGAGCAGCTTTGTCAGGACTCCCTTTTTGCTGCCAGCTGCTTCCCTTCTCAGAGCCCCTGATGATTTTGAAAGAAAGAATGAAGCAACTGATTCCTGGACACACAACGTTTGCACAGAGTTCCAAACCTTATGATGGATGGGTAGCACAGCCTTGAGTAGACCCCGTGTTTAAGGAACAGCACCAGTATGTTTCTTTTTCTACCTGACATATTTCAGAGATAGCAGTAATATCATTTGTTCCAACAGACTAACAGTGTGGCCTGGAGTCAGTGCTTCATTCTTTGAAAACCTTAGGGATTTTGTGGCAATCCAAAAGGCGAATAAATAAAGTGTGAAAGAAACTCTTCTTTGTTTAATGTCACTTCGTCAAATGGACCAGTAGGTGTATATTTACTGACTGAAATCCAGTAGCAAGTCACACTAGAGTAGGCCAGCTGAATCCATAAAACTGAGGAAAGAGTTGGCTCACCAAATGATCCTACTATAGTTGTGACTTACTACTGGATTTCAGCCACAGGGTGATTTCCCTCTCCTCCATGTGACTAGTACAAATAATGCAAAAAAGTTTGCTTTGTAGAGTAGGAATAAAAGGAAATGTACCAGTTAGACAGACAATAAGTTGGTACTGCAAGATAGATGCAGGACAAGGGCAGCAATTGATTTTGTAGTGAGCTATACTTTTTCATTCTGTACCTGCCTGAAAGCAGTTACTTGCTCAGCAGTTTCATGGTGAAATTGCCTTCAGGTGGGTTTTGCTGAAATATGGCAATGGCCACTGGTTGGGTGGGTGGGTGCAATGCAATGTTTGAAGTCTGATTTCTATCTGTTTCAGCTTTTGCATGGAGTTGGTGCATAGAGTTTGTTCAGTGTTAATAAGCAGGACAGTACTTGTGCATGATGGCAGAATCCAAATCGGAAGATGTGCAGCCATAATGGTATGGCTGATCTCATGATTCGCATTCTAGAACTGACGTGGTGGTGCTGGCGCTGCGGAATAAACGGCAGAAGATTTTGTGCTTCAAGGTCAGAAGACCAGCAGTTGGAAGATCGAATCCACATGATGGATTCGATCCACGCGGATCTAGCACTTCGAAAGCATGTAAAAATGCAAGTAGATAAATAGGTACCACCACGGTGGTAAGGTAACGTTGTTCTGTGTCTAGTCACATTGGCTACGTGACCACGGAAACTGTCTATGGAGAAACGCTGGCTCTACGGCTTGAAAACGGGGATGAGCACTGCCCCCTAGAGTCAGACACGACTGGACTAAATGTCAAGGGGAACCTTTACCTTTTCTAGAACTGCTTGCCTGGATGGTGGGGCAGCATTGGCTTCTGTTGTTGTTTTACAGAGGATGGTTGTGTACTAATCTCTCTAGTGGGCAGAGCACGATTGCAACAGAGCAGCTGCTTCAGACTGGAGCCGGGGGGCACCTCTGTGAAAGGCCAGGCTTTCTTCCCTGTTCTTGTGAGAGGGCAGGGGTCATCTTTCAAGTTAGGCTTTAGTTCTGAGCCCCAAAACATTGGGGGGGGGCTATGGGCACATTTGGAAATATGAGAAAGCAGAAGCTCTGCTAGCACGATTGACCATTGAAAACTATTTGGGGGGAGGGGGAGTTTTCAACAGCCAGAAATAGCCTTTCTGAAAATAGCTGGAGAAGACTGGGAGGACCTGAGAGGCTCTGAGAAGGGTTTGAGGGTTCCTTGGGGGGGGTGTCCCTGTGCTAGGGAAGGCATATAACTCATGTGCCACATGTTGTTCACCCTTATACTGAATGCTTTCTTTCTCTTGCTCTGGCAGCAAAGGTTCCTTTCTCTTTCAGTGCACGGACTCTTCTCAGGTAGATTCTGCCCAGAGCTTTCCAATCTAGTTGTGCTCTCTGGATCATAAAACTGAGCTGGAAGTGGAGAGAGAAAGAAGGTTTTCTTCTGATATTTTTAGCAAGTAGTTTGAGTCTAATTAGGGCAAGCAATTCCATTGCATCAACGTTCCCCTCTGTAACACAGCGCTTCTCCTTGCAGCTGGAAACTATCATTTCAAACGGACGCACAAAAATATGGAAGCAAGCAGTTATGTGGTGTGTGGTTTTAATTTTTTTTTAACATTTCTTTTTAAGGAGGTCTTTGGCAGAAGTTAATCTAGGTCCAACGTTCTGCCTTCAAACTCTGTGGCTTTTGTAAATACAGTTTAACAAATGGGATGGTTTTCCGCTCTCCTTTTGGTGCATCAGGATATTGACGTAACACAGGAAAAAATAGCTATCCTGCATATTTTTCAGCAACTGTGCTGAAGCCCTCACCAGGCTCAGACTGTCATTGCTGCAGAACTGCTGGGTCAATGCTTAAATGCTCTCATTTGTGCAGATGCAGGAGCAGAAACTGGTCTCCTGGTTTCCCCCCTTAGTGTAGGAAGTTTGACCAATTTCAAATGTCACCAACTTGTCCTTCCACACTTGAGAGTTGATTTAAAGTTAGTGACATTTGTAGAAATAATTCAGACTCAGATTTCCTTTTATAAACTTGGCTTCAAAATTCTAAGTGGTGGGTTTTTCTTTCTGAAAGCATAAAGCAAAGTCTCAAAGCTTTTCAGTGGGGGAAGGATACCTGTACAGTATCTTTCTTCAGAACATTTAGCTCATTTTGCAGCCTAAGATATGACTTTTAATATCTTTTAAACAAAAATAAAATCCAAAACAATAATAACAGCAAATAGAATGTTAACATTAAATCATTTTTATGATTTGCCAAGTAGCCATCAAGGAAAGGGCTCCTTAAGCTTTGCAGGGCAGGCAGACCGACAGTCTCTGTGCTATTACTGGAAAGACTGCATCCTGGGCAAATAAAGGTCTGATGACAACAGGGCTCACATTGTGTGGGTGGGGTCATGTGAGGGTAGGCAGCCCCCTACAACCCTTGGTCACACCTATTTTAGGGCATCATAACCAGCACCTTAAGTTGAGCTCAGAGCCATATAACCCATCCGCTGCTTGTGAAACAGGACACTCAACATATCTCATCAGCTATACATGATGGTAAAATGATTGGGTTCCCGTGTTGTCTAGAAGTAAACTGGTTTGGTTTCACACATTATAATCTGTGCACCTCTGCTCTAACTTTACTATCAGCTGCTTTGTGGTAAATGAGATGCAAGAACAAGTTACTTCTGAAATATTATTCCAATCTAGTATGCGTCCTCAGGAAAACCGAGGAAACATTTGTGACTAGATATTTAGTGAAAAGTTATTTCAGTAACATAGAATTCACTAGTTTACACGGTTTTGATGCAGGTTTATATAAGAAAAAGGTCTTCAGTGCTGAATTTATTTATTTATTTAAAATATTTGTGTCACTCCTTTTCATCTGAGATGCATAAGCCTCAACACACAGTTGCTGAATTTTTTGTTAAACTCTTTAATCTGCACAGGCAGAAGTGGAGGGATTCACAGAGCAGAATAGCTTCAGGTTCCCTAGATTAGTCCACCCTTTTTTCTCATCATTGACATTTGCAGCCTCAGTCACCACCACCATCATCAGGGCTTCAAAAATGCACTTGTCCACTTGTCTGCGATGAGTGAAAAATATGCTGCTCGATGAGTCACAGCTCCCTCCCTGTCTCCTTCCCCTCCGACTGTTTCTCTCTGTCCCTCTCTAATCCTGTTGTCCTCTCCTCCCCCCTCCCATTGCAAAAGGAAAACTGCCTTCTTCTCGCGAGAAGAGAGTTCGAGCGGTACGCATATAGCTCTGCAGAAGAATTTAGAGTAGTCCCATGCTGGAGAATATGGAGATTCCATGCTCCCAATTTCAACCGAACAAGGACACATCCTGGGGTGGGAGGGAACCGTGACTCCTTAAGAGGTTGGGCTCTTTTGCTTTCAATTTTATTTTTGCTGGAGACAGTCAAAAGAAAGGCATTCAAAATACAAGCTTCATGACCCCCACAGGCATGCAGGTAATAAAGCAACTCAAATCTGAGGATATAAATCAGTGATTCTCAATCCCAATAAATTGCAAGGCTATAGCCCGGTCATACTGACTGGTGAATTTTTTGACTGACTGGTGAGACATTCTAAAATTTTTCAAGCCCTGGCGATCATCATCATCTTAGAACTGCAGAGCTGGAAGGGACCTATGGATTGTTGAGTCCAGCCTGTCAAGGAGGTACAGAGGGGAACTGAACTCCCAACCTCTGGCTCTCCCTAAGTCACTGAGCTATCCAGCAGTTATCACTCACTCTGAGACATTTGTAAGAAGAAAGAATAAAAATTTCATTACTTGGAATGGAACAGATCAAACTGCAAATTGACAAACACGACTGCTTTAAGTAACAGCCCTCAACAGACTCTCTGCTTTTAACAGACTCAGGAGAGGGAAACAGATATACTGAGCAGAGAGGCAGAGGTCTCTTTGAATTCAGAGGTTGGGAAGGAACCATTGGTTAGTGATGAACAGAGTGACAGCCACCCAAAACTCACACACACACAACTTTAAAAAATTCAAAACTAAATCATTTATAAACAATATATAAAACAATATAAACAAAACAAACAAAACCAGAATTAATAAATAAAATTCAAATTCACAAAAAACCCAGTCATCTTATTTTTAGCTGTAGGGATGCTCATCTCTCAGAAGGAATATTGCATAGGTTTATGACGTCAAAACTGAAGACATATTTTCTCTGTTTGCTAGTTGCTTAACCCCTGAAGATGGGGACACCTAGTAAAGCAGTGGTTCCCAACCTTGGGCCTCCAGATGTTCTTGGACTTCAACTCCCAAAAATCCTGGCCAGCAGAGGTGGTGGTGATGGCTTCTGGGAGTTGTAGCCCAAGAACATCTGGAGGCCCAAAGTTGGGGAACAATTTAGTAAAGGGCCTCTGAATATGACCTCAACCTGTGGACAGACTCAAGTGGAACAGACAGTACTCAGAACCCTTCGCCCTATGGATTGCAGAACATGGAGACTCACATTCATAGATCCCACTGTAGTAAAGAGTGCAACAGGGAGATTTTCAGTTCTGTATCTACATGGTGAGCAATTCTATAGAAGGAATAAATAGGCAGTTGTGTTGTTTTCCCTTTTTAAAAATAGCCCCCCTTCTGGATTTTTTTTTTAAAAAATACAGCTCAGCAGGAAAAAAAGAAATGGTTGTATTTTGTCCATATCCTCAAGCAATGTTCCAAAACCTTGTAACAGATAGTGATGGTTGTGTGTTAATCTTATTTTAGAAACAGCTGGAATTTTATGTTCAGAATACAGTTTCAGAAATGAACCAATCTGAAGTTACTTGAGCATGGTCCTATACAAGTCTACTCAAAAGTAAGTCCAGTACATGTAAGATGGCTTATTCCCAAGTACGTGGGCACAACATTATTGCTAAGTAAGTGGCAATAATCCTTACTGTTTCCACTGTGTATTACTGTAGCCCCCTGATGCCATACTAGAAATACGTTGCCACAGTGCTGGCAGAACGGCTGCTTTATCCAATACGTGCTTCACTGGAAGAGGGAAGAAAGCAACAGACAATTTAAGAATGGCATAACCCTACAAACAGGTCTCTGGAACCACTGCCATAGTTCTTCAAGCAGAGATGGTGCAAACCATGCCTTCCTTGCACACAGGGAACCAATGAACTCACTATGCATGTCCATAGATCGCCCCATACACAGACACATAAGACAATGCCACAGCAGCCCTGTTCTATCACCCTCAATGATCCAGGCAGCAAAGACGTTGATATTGCATGTCTCCAGGCATTTCTATAGATCAATGGTTCCAAACAGACATGGGGAAATACCAATATCCCTGACACAGCTTGACCCAGTGAGGGTCCACTCATCCACTCATGTGTCTTGCCACAGCACTGGTCCAGCTCATAATGGTGCCCAATGCTCCACTCTCTTCCTGCTCAGCTGGCCATTCAGCAGCTGCACAAGGAGACTCGTCCTCCCACCCCCTGCCTGGAGTGTCAGAACCTCGTTAGGTCCAGCTTCCTTGGGGACATTCTTATTTGTGTACAAATAAGAACATCCCCATCTCTAATTCCAAACTCTAGGTCTCCAAATGTTATTGGACTAAAACTCCTTATACAACTTCATCACTAGGTATGCTGGCCAGGATTTCTGAGAGTTGTAGTCCAAGAACACCTGGGGGACCCAAGGTTGGGAGCCACTGCAGTTGATGTGAAATTGCCATTCTGTCTTATTGTTTTGGAGCACAGTACACAAAAACATCTTCCACATATCCCCTAGGCAAGGAACTTGGACAGAGCACATTCAGACCTCCAGCAATGAGCATTCAAGACCTGGTCCTTTGGCCAAACAGCCAAGAAGAAGGCCCCAGAGAGGTGCCAAGAGGAGACAGAGATGCCCAATGACAGCAGCAGCACACCTGGTGCTCCCTCAGCCCCCTTTTCTTTTCTGTCCTAAAAAGCCTTCTTTTCTTCCCAAATTGATATTGTAGAAATGGACTACAGTGGACCCTCAACTTACAGACAGCTCCACTTACAGACTTTTGGAGTTACAGACTTCTCTGGCCGCAAAATTTAGTTTCGACTTGCAGCCGGAGAATCGACCTACAGACCGGGAAAAAAACAAAAATGGAACAAAAATGGCCAGTTACGGATTAATTGGTTTTCAAATCATTGTAGGTCAATGGAGCCTCGACCTACAGACTTTTCGACCTGCAGCCACCGTTCCAATATGGATTAATTCCGTAAGTCGAGGGTCCACTGTATGTATATTTTTTCCCAGCCTGACCACTTTGTCCATGTTTACCTCAAGCAGGCAGTCCATCTAGTATTTGGTATCATTTAACAATAAGTTTGTTTCAATAAAAAAGAGCTTATTCAAGCAGTGTATGGGTGCATTAGAGCAGTGGTTCTTAACCTTTGTTACTCGGATGTTTTTGAACTGCAACTCCCAGAAACCCCAGACAGCACAGTTGGTGGTGAAGGCTTCTGGAAGTTGCAGTCCAAAACTCTTGAGTAACCCAAGGTTAAGAACCAGTGCATTAGAGGCTCAGGAAGATGCTTCACTCCAGATTTTTGGAGGGAATCCTTGTGCTCTAGCCACAATCAGCCTGTGTCTGGTTAAGACTGAACAAACAAACAAATAATAAATATGTGGCATTTTACAATTGGGAAGAGAGAGGGGTAATTGGAAAGAATATAGTCTTTTTAATAATGTAAGCCACTTTGGGTCCTTTTTAAGGAGAAAGGTGGGATAAAAATAAAATAAATAAGAAAGAAATGAAGTCAAGTTTGAGAGTACAATCTCTAGAAGATGAAGCAACAGAGAAGAGAAGGGGGGAAAGGGAGCCAAATTATAACTTTCAGCTAGCTTTTTCCCTGTAAACAAACTGTCCCTGCTGTGATTCTTGGGGGTGTACATGTGTTCCCCTCCCCAAGTCACATCAGGGACGCTTTGTTTGCTGGGGAGGAAAGAAGTAAAAGTGACAATGTGGTTTACACTAAGCAACAGGATTTTTGCCATTATGTGTGTGTCTTTTAAGATACTTTGGAAAACAGATTGTGTTCAAGGTTTGAGGAACAGAATGGGAGACTAAAGGCTAAATGCAGCTCTCTCACTTCCCTATGAAACAGGTGACTAGTAGGCTGCAGTGCAGCAAGCTGGAAAAGAGAATATGTGTGTCTGGGCAGGGAAGGTTGTGCAAAATCCCATCTTTTTTCCCCCTAAACAATCATCTGTAGTATCAGGTGTAATTGCTTCTTGTCTTCTTCTCCTGTGTCTTCATCTTTCAGTCCTTGTTGCACGAACGCACAATTCAGAAACTGCAGAGAAGAGACATGTTGTCTTATAAGGACATGGTAAATTGTCTTTGGTCCACAAATAAGGATTCTCAGTCCAAAAGAAGTGACTCATACATTGGATGGCAAGTGTGCTGGAGAAAAGCCTACATAAACAACTTCCCTTCTAAGGGTGTTTCTAGGTGGATTGCTCTTAGTGCTAATAAATCACTGGTTTCCCATGTAAACTACATGGAATTGCAAATATCCTTTGACTGTATAATGGAATGTTGTGCTTTTGCTGTGTAAACTCTATCTGTAACAGTGCCCTTAGGTAGCACCAGAATGGGCTGGCAAGCTGTGGTGGGTCCTCTAAAGTTTGTGTGCATGTATGTGCGCGCACACACACACGTGCACATAAAGAAATATATTTTATGTACAGTATTGGAAAAATATCCCTTTGGCTTGTGTTGGGTTGCATTATGCTATTGCAGACGGCAATTATGTAAGTGTCCCCCTTGTTCTGACAGGCTCCTCTTTGCAGCCTCACACTGCTTGTTACACTGCTTGCACAAACGGTTGCGTGACCAGTCGTGCAACAGTAGGCCTGCCAGAGCCAGGAAATGCTTACAGCAATGGCCTTTGCACTCCAAACAAGATACTAGCCAATAACCCGTGGATACCGTTTCCACACATTCCTTGAAGCAAAAAACAGATGGTGTAAGCTTCAATACTAAATACTAGTTTCACAATATCACTACTAGAGATGGGCATGAACCAAACCATGAACCAGAAAAACCAAGAAACCGGACTGGTTTGTGGTTTGTGACCCAATTTGGCAATACCAAACTTCTTTCCCCTCAGTGCTTTGTTTTGCTTCGGCAAAATGGGATGCCTGCTGATCCCCTTCCCATTGCCCTCATTGCCTCCTTATCTCCTCCTGCCTCCTCCTCTCCCTCTTTCTCTGCTGCTGCCACCACCACCCTCTGAGGCAATAGGCACAGCTTCAGGGATGGATTAAGACCCTTAGAGGCCCTAAGCACTTAAAAGATTTTGGTGTCCCTATATAGGTGCAATTCCAAATTTAAACAATAATAAACCATAAAATAAAATTTTATTTATCAACATTAAACAAAACTTACAGTAAGATGGAAAATAATGTTTCTTTTTGTATACTTCCACTTTATGTTTGAAAAGGTTTCTCCTATTTTTTAATTGCAAAGTCTTTGATCAGATCCTCAAAACCAATCTTATGTAACACATCTGCTTTATACTTAACAGAGATAAAGCATTCAGGCTGCCTAGTTGCTTAGTTGTTATGATGGGATTTTAAATATACTTTAACTGAGAAAATGAACGCTCAGCTGAGCAATTTGTGACCATTAATATTAAAAATATATGAAAGCCAATGTCTACATTTGGAAAGGCATACTCAATATTGTCTTCTATAATTATTTTATAAAGTTCAGCAGAACTTAATCTTATTTTTACTTTTTTTTGTTGCACTGAACTTATGGTGCACATATAAATGAAACTGCTGGAAGTCAGCTGAGAAAGTCCTCTGAGTAAGCATCAATCAGCTTTTGACAGCACCGAGAATATCTTTCAATGTTAAAAGATGATGAAGTGACATCGTGTGGCATATCACTTAGAAAAGAAAATCTCTCTACTATTTCTTTATCTATTTCTCCTTTTCATCTCCATTTTAAGCTAGTCAACAATTGTGTAAAAGGTGGTGATACAGAATTTACCTTCTTTCTGATATGTTTGCATGTTGCCTTGTAATCAACATCTGGAAGCATTTCCTTTGCAGCTGCTTCATATATTTCAGATTCATCTCATGAAGTGCACAGTTGGTCAGCTAATGATACATACAGATCTGCACATGTTTCCAAGTTCACATCCTCCTTTTCTAGAACTTTGCTTACTCTGTGAAAATTCTGCAAAATCTCATTCCAAAAATTCAACATAAAAACAAATTCTAGCTCTTGCATCTTATCTGCAATATTATTTGCTTCTCTTCTAGCATCTCCCTTTTGTGACTGGTCTTCAGCTATATATTATAATGCTTCTACAATTTTAAGGAAAGATTTCAAAATTGCTGCTGTTGCCACAGTGTGTGCCTCTCATCTGGTATCAGAGAGGGATTTTAAGACATTTTCATTTCCAATACAATCTTTAAGAATTTTCCATCAAACCTATCAATTCTGAAGGAAATCAACCCTGAGTGCTCACTGGAAGGACAGATCCTGAAGCTGAGGCTCCAATACTTTGGCCATTTCATGAGAAATCTCCCTGGAAAAGACCCTGATGTTGGGAAAGTGTGAAAACAAGAGAAGGGGGCAACAGAGGACAAGATGAATGCACAGTGTCATCGAAGCTACCAACATGAATTTGACCCAACTCCGGAAGGCAATGGAAAACAGGAGGGCCTGGCGTGCTCTGGTCCATGGGGTCATGAAGAGTCGGACACGAATTAACAACAACATGGCCTTTCATTTCCAGAAAGGTTAAAAAGCGTTCAATAGGTTGTCCATCTTTTACGTAAGTACCTAAGTACAACACGTAACTGATCAATATGTGATAGATCTGGTATTGAATCAACTGACAAACTAAAATAACAAGATTTTACTTCATCAACAATGAACACACGGATCTTTTGTGCCATTAGTTGAATGTGTTCCTCACAGGTGGTTTTGGACAGGCAAGAAGGATTTCCTTTGCCTGAATTTCCATATTTCAAAATGTGGCCTGCTAAAAATGGATCAAACTGGCTTATGAGTTCAAGCAGCCCTAAAAAATTCCCATTTTGCAATGATCCATACCTTTCTTCCATTCCTCAAAAAGCCAAGCCACGTTCAGCTAATGTACAACAGCTATGACACACCTCAAGACATGTTCCCAGTAATAACACTCTTCCTGAATTTGTTTCTCCAGCTGTTGCGCTAACCTCACACCTTGTCTGTGAGTTAAGTATGTTAGCATAGAGGCCCAGTGATTAGTGCTTTTTTCATGATTATCAATTATATAAATATGGTTTTGAACCAGAATAGGTATATCATGTCATGGAACTTGTGTGAAGAAATCTGACATCTTTGCAGTCTTGGACTCTGAATCCAAAGTCTTCTCTTGTTTCTTTTTTTGATAGTTTTTGCTTTTGTGCACCTCTTAACTGAACACATTTCATCTTGGTTCTTGGGGTCTGTCACATAAATTGATAGCCATAATGAAATACACATTCAGTTCTCACTACCAGTCCACCACCATGCAATAAATAACACATGGAAAATGCATGCATAGTCAAAAGCAACACCATTTGGTCATTTTAATGAGTTTCACAAGCACTCCCACAAAATTATGAAACATTAATTACATTATTTGTTGTCAGTGTCATTTAAAAAAAAATCAGCTTACTTACAAAGTGTCAGAGTCTAGAAGTGACTAGGTGACCTTTTGCCACCTGGCAAGGGCATCAGGGCCCAATCCACCACACAGGGTAACAGAGCTGGAACAATAATGCTGGCAGGCAAGGCAAGGCACAAGGCACCTCAGCATTGCTGAGGCAAAGTCTTAAATAGGTCTTCCCTCCAGGCTTCCAGGTGGGCCCCTCATGAGTGGCCCAGTAGCTGCTGCTCAGGCTAGGGCCTGAGCCTGCAAACACCAGGCAATTCCTGGGTCAGGCTGGTCCTGGTCTTGCAGTTACCTTACCAGGGTCATGTAGGCCAGATCCTGACACAAAGTTACAATGTTAGCACATGTGTTGTTGCCTGTTGGCAAGGAGGTTGTTTTTGTTGGAGTATGTGTGTGTTTGTTTTTTTCCTACTGACGTTGTACAGATTGTATACAAATTTCACAGACTGTATACAAAGTTTCCCCTGCTTTCATGGGGGGGGGGAATTTTCCTCCTTTGATTTCATGACCCTTGGCAGAGGTCTACACTCTCTGAGTGCTCTTGTTATTATTATATATATCTGTATGTAAGTTTTTCATGGCTGCACCATTTGCAGTATTACATCATATGGCCCATGGTAAATTCAGCTATGAAAATTTTCTGTGGTGCCCCCTCTTCCCTTGATGCCCCTAAGCACATGCTTATTGTGCTTAATGGTTAATCCACCCCTGGCCGGTTTGCCTGCCAGGAGCTGCCCACTGCCTC
Organism: Pogona vitticeps; assembly: GCF_051106095.1. Classification (NCBI taxonomy): domain Eukaryota; kingdom Metazoa; phylum Chordata; class Lepidosauria; order Squamata; family Agamidae; genus Pogona; species Pogona vitticeps. The sequence continues at coordinate 76,621,674 of NC_135788.1, read as the reverse complement.
TGAATATATGTCTGCTGCCCAGCTGATAGGCAGGTGCATGTCCAGAGGCAGCAGCCAGCTTCTGACAGGAAAGCTGGGCTTGCTGCCTCTGAAGATGACAATGACAGCAGTGGTGCTAGTGAGGGAGGAGGAGGTGACCACAGCAGTGGCAGGAAGTGACGGTAAGCGGTGGGAAGGGGCAGGCCGGAGGCAGAGAAGGCAAAGGGCAGGAGGGCAGGAGCAGATAGGGTCTTCCCTCAGGGATGAACCAGAAAAGCAAACCATTAACCAGTCTGTTTTTCTGGGAGATTGTTGTGGTTTGTGGTTCATGTTTAGCCAAGAACCATGAACCACAATTTTTTCTGGCCCATGCCCATCTCTAATCATTACCTCTTTTTACAACATGTAAACAGAGGATATTGGTCCATCCCCTCCCCCCGCCACACACGCGCGCGCGCGCACACACACACACACACACACACACACACACACACACACACACACACACACACACACACCACTCTGACTCCAAAAGAGCCACAGACTACCTCGTTGACAGACTCATTGAGTCAGGAACTCAAAGAGCACAGCTGAGAAAGAGACAGGCAGACAGAACCAGCCTCTTTCAGTCTAACATATCTGGTGGAATTGTGGTGGTGGTAATGGGTAGAGACTGGGAAAACTTTAGCTCATGGAGAAAAGAAATATCAGTGCAATGAAGTAACAGTCTGTAAAATATATTCTTGAAAAACATAATTGTCTTGCATGACATTAATCGTGTTACATAGATCTCCATGGCATGTAAAACAACCGTCTGTTAATTGCCTGGTACCTTAATGTATGGAGGACTTGGAAAAGACTTTTTGGACCATTTTTAAAAACTACAAGCGTACATATTAGCTTGGGGATTAAAGAGTAACTTCCTCAAGCACTGCTTGTACCCATCTGTATGATTATCTAATGAAGACACAAAGGAAAGCCACTTTAAATGACCTAAAAGTAGACTTTACAATGCCACTAAAAATAATAATAAGCAGAACACAGCATGTTACTCAACATTTTGAAATGATTACTTTCTCTTGCTCCATTCCCCAAAAATAGTGCTCTGTCTGTGTTATTAACACATTGTATGGTCTTTCATAGTGAATCCCTCCTCCCTTATTACAGGGAAATATCTCTGGCTCTGTCCAGTGGCCAGTTCTGATACTGCACCTTTACAATGTTTTTTGTTTTAATAATAAAAGCCATACATCTGCACTGAAGCCCTGATCTTTTTCTTCTTCCAAGTATGCCTCAGTCAGTTTTTAATAATCAAATTCGGACACTTTAGGACTCTTCTTGTTTTTATGTGATTCGTGGCAATTCTGTCTACAGTTTTAGCCATCAAATACAATACGACACTTTTTTCTTACTTTATGTTTTTGCAGATTTGACATAAAAATAACAAAAATACATTGAACGAGAAAAGATAGAATAAAAAAATGAACAGTAGCTACAATACTGTTAGTACCACCCTTATAAAATCACAATATGAATATCATATTCATACAGACATCTCAAGTTAGCCATATAAATCCACATAGGCCTTCCAAATGCTCAAGTAAATGTCTTTTTGAAACTAATGTCTGTATGATACATTTTCAGATAAGACACTTTTCTATGGGACTGTATCTAACGCCAGTTAAACAGTAAACTTAACCTGTAGTTCTCAAAACAGCTTGCTTTGCTTTGTGGCCGATCACGCAGTTTGTCTGCAGATATGGTTGTTCAGACACAAAGTTCTGCAGGCATTGCATCGCTAAAACATTAATGAGATTTCAGCGACTGTATGGTTTGACGCTAGGGTCACAACTAGGGATGGGGGTATTCGTATACTAATACGAATATCCCTGCACAGGTGGAAATAACGAGGGTTATGATTTCACCGCTGCCGCCGGCTCTGCAGCAGCTTCCTGTCACACTGTTCTCCGCAATGGATTAGTCACTGTTCAACCTAGCAGAGAGGCTTGTCATCCCGCCTCCTGCCAGGTCTGGGTAATCAATTGCGGACAACGGCGCAAAAGGAAGGTACCATGGAGCCAGCGGCAGTGGCAAAGTTGTGAGTGGACAGTCACATTATTTCCCTCGTTATTTCCACCTATGCGGGGGATATTCATATTTATGTACAAATACCCCCATCTCTAGTCACAGCATAAGGTTAGTGGGAGTCAGAATGGGCAATGGTCAGCTTTAGGCACTATTCGAATGATGTTATAAATTATGCCCATTTAAATTCTGCCATGGAAATGAATGGCTGCCTTGTGCTGCACAGAGATGAATGTTCGGCAATGGATGTGCTGTCTCTGATTATAGGTGATTGAGATCCTACCTAAATGGACCTCAGCACCACACACTGTAGCATACAGACTTCCCCTAGTACCTAACTGCTCACTGTATTGCACAATTTAATTGTAAAAAAAATGGTGATTACAATGTAGCATTCTATAGTGTGCACAATGAACTCTGGTGACAATGTGCGTATAGAGTTTAGAATCCATACACTAAGGTCTGTGTTTCTGAACAATGACTCAGAGAAGAAACATCTGTAGGAAATAAATACATATTCCGATTACTGTATTAGTGTAATGTAGGAGTAGACAGAGGACTATGCAAGAAAGGTTCCTGATGTATAGTAACTATACAAAGGTACTTTGTGTGTCCATTCAACAAAAAACCATTAAGAAGTCTGGTTTGCTGTCTTCCTTTGCAGGCTGTCAGGGTTCTGCTAAATAATATCTATAACTGTCCTACATAAGATAATTTCCAAGTGTAATCTAAAGGAGGTCATCATAGCTATTAAACAAAGAAACAGATTTTTGCCTTGTTGAATAATTTAAATGACACTAGTAAAGAGAGAACAGTTGTTCTGTTTCCTTTAGAATCCAAGATATGTGTCTCAATACAACGTATGGCTTGTAAAGTGACTTGGAAAGAGAACCACAAAGATGATGTGAGTCATCATGGCATGTCTACTGGCATAACACGGGAGTTCTTTTGCTGAATGGCACTTGAGGAAACATCAGTGTTCTTCTTTGATGTGACCCCTCTCTCAAATCACAGCCCGTAAAGCCACCTGGCTCTTTCACTAGATCACATGGGGATTTCCCACATGAAGCTAGTTTCTGGATTGACTGATATTCAAATCGCAGGCTCCTCGTTAGTGTGCTGATGATGGCTCTAGTGACCTGCTCCTCAAGGACATGGAGCGGAAGAAGATCGAAGCAGTATTGCTTTGGTTCCAGAGAAGTCTAGTGGTTCTTCCTGGCTTAGGCTCACTATGACTGGTTTTAGGCTTCAACTGTATTCCCCCCCACCCCACATACAAAAATCGACTTTTTGCTCAAGTTCTAGCTCCATGCTACTACCCTTTCCTGATCTTGGACAGAATAACTGGCTCCTGCCTTTGGCTCCTGGTTGTAATTCTCCATAATATTTAGAGTACTTCTCAGGTTATACCTCCTAATCTTTAAGGCTCGTTCACACAATGATGTAATCTCATTTCATACTGGAGTTGTTCTTAGTTGTTTGGATATTTTTTGTTGCTCATCCTTTTATTTGCATTGACATACAGGAAGGGTGTTTGTTGCTGAATGTACTGGGATCCACTACGTCATCCCAGTATCACCTGTCCACTAACATCTTGAATTGCTCCCTGATGTCCCACTCCCAACACAGATTACCACTCCCTCTTGCTTATCTTCTTTACCATCTCCCTGCCTACTTCACTCTCTCCTCCTTCCCTTCCTGGTTTTACCCATTCACAGGGCATAGGAGGCAGAGATAGACCAGCTGTGAAAAATATCAATAATCAAATGACACCTACCCATGAAGTGTGTGGATCAGCATGGAACAATAAACTACTAGGGTCTGTGCAAGCAGATCCTGTATAGGAGCAAATTGGAATAAAGTGTGTAGGGGGGGGGGGGAAACAATCAAAATAATAATAATAATAGTATTTTAAAAAAAACAGAAAAGAAAGGGGGTTTTTGGTCCCACTTTGACACTGTTGGCCATAGTTCAGTCCTGTGTTGTGTGGACACCAGGACGTAGCATCAGTATCATGGGTTCAAGGAAAGTTGAAGAAAAGTTTAGTGTGGAAGGGCTCTTACAGTCTCCCTAGTGTTTGTTGTTTTAATGGATTAGATGGAGTTTTCAACTTTGGGTTTCTTCCAGTTTTGACTTTGTGAAGTGTCAGAAACTAATTACCAATATCTTAAGCTCAAACTCTGCAAATACACACAAACAATGAACACCTGCTATGTGCAACCTGATTCTCTCACAGACTAAACCAGACTAGAGAAGGTGACCAATCTTTTATTCACTGTTAAGCCTGAGGTGGGGTAGCAAGCAGCCAAGAAGGAAGATCTTTCAAAGACACATTCCATCTTTCTCTAGCATAATGTCTGATAAGGATAATAGAGTTTGCTCTTCAGTTTCTTTGAAGTGAACATCTCCTGTTGATCTCTTAACCTTGAAACAATTAGGAAAGAGACCAAACTGACACTGCCTCTCTTCAAGGGAACTGTCTGCTGCTGGCCCCCAAATTGACTTGGCAGACAGAGTAGTGGACAGCAGTGCATGTAAACAGAACCAAGGTCTAGATATACTTGATTCTTCTTGCTCACAAGTATTTGAACGAACTCCAGGTGAAAACCTGCTGGAATCTGTGCTAGAGACCATATGCATAGCATGTGTTTAAAAGAAGTCCTTCCCCGAGTAGTGAGATTTCAGTTTTTCATAGAATCCCTTTTCTCCTCAACTACATATCTTGCATTTAGCATGCTTTGGTCCTCACACATGGTCATTAGAGGATACAGGCAAATTTGGAAGTCCGGTTGCTGAGGAATATAGTGTATCACTGAAGAGATCACATTGGAGGAGGGAAAAGGAGTTAATCAGAGGAAAAATGCATTATCCATAACATCTACTTTGACCCTGAGGTGCCTGCTGCCAGCTTTGACAAATTCATACAAATACTGCACACCATCTCAAGTCCTGCACACTTGACATTTAGAAGCTTCTTCTTGTAATGGTGAATTCCTCTGTGCACCATATACCATACTTGGATATGAATGAGCTTGGCTTTGTTTCTGTCGAAGTTGCCACTACAAAGCCCCTATTATGGTGTGTGTGTGTGTGGTAGAGGAGTGAAATAAGAGCCAGACACAAGAGTAATTTAAATGTATGCTACTGACTGTCTCCCCTGCCCCCCCCCCCCCCTTTGCAAGCTGGCACCTACAAACACAGCCCACAATTTGGATGACTTTATATAGTAAACCTGTGGGATTGAAGGAGAGAAGTCCTTTGGCATATAGGGAGGGCTGCACAGTACAGTAAAATATTATGTGCCCTTGCCCACACGTAATGTTCACATGTAGAAGAGGGGCATGTATTTATGTCTTTAGGCTGCATTTGTAAAAATATTCAAGTGGATCAAAGGCTTCAAAAATGAGAACAACCAAGCTATGTGGCACCTTAAAATTTATTACTGCACAAACTTTCACAGACCTTGTCTTTTTCACCAGACACATATGTACCTCTGGTGAAGGGGACAGCTGTGCACAGAAGCTATGCCATGAAACTCTTTGCTATTTTTGCTGCAACAAACTCAAAATGGATGAATTAGCAATCTCCTGTGGCAAGAGATCAGCAGAATCAAATATCACAAGCACAGACAGAATATAGAAGTAGACAGCATGCAGATAGGGCTACCAAGAATTTTTGTATTTCTGTGGAGCAGTTCATGTGTCATTCATTATCCTTGCCCACAAGGAAATTCTGGTAAAGGTACAGAAAGGTGATGCTAAGGGATTTCTTAGATCCCCTTGATTCCTAACTTCATGAACACAAGATAAAATTGGAGCTGACAGGGGAAGGAAGGTTAGAAGAAGGCAGGGAGAAGTGGTGGGGAGACAAGAGGTGATATTGAGGGACAAGTACTGTAACACAAATTGCACTTCGATGGAGAATAATTCCTTAGGTAAAGGTTTCCTTTGACATTTAGTCCAGTCCTGTCCGACTAGGGGACACGATGCTCATCCCCGTTTCCAAGCCATAGAGCCAGCGTTTGTCTGAAGACAGTTTCTGTGGTCACGTGGCCAGCGTGACTAGACGCGGAACACCGTTACCTTCCCACCATGGTGGTACCTATTTATCTACTCACATTTTTACATGCTTTCGAACTACTAGGTTGGCAGGAGCTGGGACAAGCGACGGGAGCTCACTCTGTCACATGAATTTGATCTTCCGACTACTGGTCTTCTGACCCTGCAGCACAGAGGCTTCTGTGGTTTAACACGCAGCACCACCACATCCCCTAATAATTCCTTGGCTTCCCCTTAAGCAATTTCTCCATAGAATCAGAAAACGAGAGAGGGTAACTAGGTCACTTGTAGGATACCCAAGGGTAGAGAGTAAAAAAGTGCAGAGTACAGAAGTAGCAGTCCATGCCTCAATTCCTTAATCATAACAAATATTAGTGAACATTAATACATGTTCTGGTATTGACAAGGTCCTGTCATGGAGCTTCTTCTCTTTAGATGATGGATAGCCAGTCAGAGCTATGCTGTTATTGGCTTGCTTAGCCTAGGAATTGACTAAGAGGATATCTTTGTGTGTTCCTGTATGTGTACGCCTGTTGTTTTCTGTTGCATGCCCCACAAGCAGACAGTCTGTGTGCATTTTTTGCTGGTGCACCAGTGGCATCCCAGAGAAGAAAAAAATGTGCCTTAACTCTCCCCAGTTAGGCCTATGAAAGGTACTCTGCATGCAACTACCCCTGAAAATTGTTTGGAAGCTATAGCTAGTGTAAAATATGGGAGTCTCACTTTCTTCTGTTTTAAAGGTCCTATTTCTTAACCTTGAATCAATCACACTGGTTTTCAATTTGCTTCTGAACTCAGTTCAGTGTGCTAGTGTTGACGCATAAAACCCTGAATGGTTTGAGGCCAGGATGTCTGATTGCTCTTATAGGGGTCTGCCTGGAATTTGAGATCTTCAGTGGAGGCTCTGCTGTGTGTCCTCCCACCCTGAGAGGCTAGGTTAGTGATCTAGCCAACGTAGGGATTTCTCAAGCAGCAGCATGACTGCTGAGCTTCTAGTTGCCAAGAAAGTCTGCAATATTTTGCATTACTTTTCATCTTTATGAATGATTTTCAAAACTGATATTAATCTGTGTTTAAATAATGTTTTATCTAGTTTATTGTCAGTTGCTTTGGGAGCCTGGTGTGCAGAAGAGCAATACGCAGATACCTTCAATTCACCAATAAATATTTTCCTGAATATTCAAGCACTCGGTTGACATAGTTTCGTCGTCGTTTAGTCGTTTAGTCGTGTCTGACTCTTCATGACCCCATGGACCACAGCACGCCAGGTCCTCCTATCTTCCACTGCCTCCCGGAGTTGTGTCAAATTCATGTTGGTAGCTTCACAGACACTGTCCAACCATCTCATCCTCTGTCGTCCCCTTCTCCTCTTGCCTTCACACTTTCCTAACATCAAGGTCTTTTCCAAGGAGTCTTTTCTTCTCATGAGATGGCCAAAGTACTGGAGCCTCAGCTTCAGGATCTGTCCTTCCAGTGAGCACTCAGGGTTGATTTCCTTTAGAACTGATAGGTTTGTTCTCCTTGCAGTCCAGGGGATTCTCAACATAGTTTATCCAAACAAATTATAAGTGCCTACCTATGCTGAAGATACCCGAGAGTAGACTTGAAACAGCAGTAATGCTGAATTTCTTCATAAATCGTACAAGTTCATATAAAGACTTTGAACTACATTGAAAATAGTTGTTTGGCCTAATCACAAGATTTAAATCAAATACAGTACTTGCTGACACATTCTAATGCTTGTTCCAGTCTTCAGATTACCAGTAGAGTGGTAGCCACTGTGATTTATTTAGAGATTTACACTACTTATTCTCTGTTGATACACTTTTTATGTGCTGTCATGCTGCTTCCAAATTATGGTGACACTGATATCATTTTTGAGGTGTGTGAGATTTTAAAGGAGCGTCCCCCATTGCCACCATGGCTGAGTGTGATTTGAACAAGGTCTCCTGAGTTCTAGTCTGACACTCTAATCACTACACAACATTGCCTGTTGTAGATACACTGATAGAGTGTGATAGAGCCCAATTCCTTAGAGGAGCCAAACAATAATTTTACTCTGTTGCCTTAAGTCATGTAGCTGTTGAAGTGTCTCTCTCAATATTGCATGGTAACATAATACAGAGAGACATCCCAAGTACTCATAAATTGTGGTATCCTCACCAGTGCAAATATATATTTCTTCCTACTCCTGAATAACACAGAGAAACAAAAGGAAGCCATTCAGAAAGAGGGAGTGGATCTCTGGAAGTTAGCATATACCAGTCAGAAGGGAGGAGTCCTTTTGGGGCTGTATAGTTCAAAGGATATATGATACACATGAGTTGTTAACTTCCAGCATATTGTGCAAGGCTGGCACCTTGAGTCCCACCAAGGCAGCAGCATTGAACAAGTGGGTCACGTGATGGACAATAATTTTGCTATTATTTGGATGCCTAGGCAGAAATGGTTAGCAGAACTAACATTTGCCTGTTCAGTGGAAATGATCCCTTAAATTGGAAAGTTCTGTTGGAAAATTGTCACAAGCATTTAAGTAATAACGTTGCTATGTTTGTAATGGCTGCAGAAAGGCTGGGGAGCATCTGCTGTCAAACAAGCACAGCAAGTTGTCAAGGTGATGATTAAATTACAGAAGCTTGGTTCTTTGCTTGATGTTCAACAGTGTGAGATGTGTTTTTGTTTAAAATCTTGACAGCTTTTTAATAGAGCAGTGGAGGTTTGACAGTATTTTTCAGTTCCCTGAATAATTGGTTGCCAGTTGTACACTGAAGACAGTGCTATGGCAGGTGAAGAAAACAAGAATTTTGGTCTAAATCATCTACCACATAATGTAAATGAGGACAGGCACCAGTTTTGTAGGCCTCCCCAGTTCAGCTTCTTTGAATGGTACGTAATCATCACTCAACCCAAGCTGTACTACAAAGCAATTGGTACAACATGAAAAGCAATAGTAGGAAAAAGCTGTACCCAGACCCAGGTTCAAATCCCATCTTAGCCAGGCAAGGCTCCTTGAGTTATTTTGGGTCTATCTCTCCCCACCAAATCTTTCTAACAAGGTTACTGTGAAGACAAAAGAAAAGCTAGACCTCATATAATGCCCTGCAATCCTTATAGAAAGAATGGAATAAAAATAAAAGAAAAATACAAGAAATCGCAATAGCCAAGGAAATCTATTAAACCATTAAAATAGTGGTGGCTTGTTTCCAACTGAGGCTGATGAGCCAAAAGGCAGAAGGTGAATAGTGGGCACAGTCACAGTAGATGAAGTCATCGAGTTAACATTTCTCCCCTTCTTCCAACCATGAAAGACGCAAAGCATGCTTATCATTATCAGATTTCAAACATCTTCCACTAAAGTAGCAAAGGTAAATGTCAGCATGTAAGTTAGCAACAATGCTGGGATTTTAAAGCTAAGGAGGTGGCAGTGGCTGTCTAGTCTAGGAATACAAAAGTAGTCTGCACAACCCATTCCATAAATGGCCAAACTGAAGCATGCAAGTTAACAACAAGATCATTATTTTAAAGCAGAGGCTGAGAGAGAGGTGCCTCTGACCTCTACCAGAATATTAAGGCATTCCCTGGAACCCATGCTTGTCTGATCCAACAGCAATCCATTGCAAAGAAGAGAAAGAGACAAATTAGTTGGGGGACCAGTTAGTCATCTTGTTAACTTTAATGTTACTGGAGAATTCCAGAGCAACATGGTGTTATGCATTACATTATGCATTACATTGCTGAGGAGGAAAGTTTTGCTACTTACCTTAATAATACAAGATGGCTGGGTGTGGGCAGTGACTCTGTCTTTGTTGCTCCATCTGTTACATAAAACACTTCTTGGGCTGCTCACAGTGGCATAGTTTCTTCTACTGTAGTCTCTTCTTCGTGCTGAATCAGGGAAGGAGACATGAGACACCCCTCCATAGGGAGTGTGATTAGCCAGCATTTCCTGGAGTGGCTTGTGGGTATCTGGCCACGCTTTCCACAGAGTACTAAAACATGTTGGTCTTTAGTGCCAGGAACAGACTATCGAAGGAACTTCTTTCAAGTACTGCCATAGTAGCAACAGACAGAATTTGTGTCTTGTGTTTCATTTGCTTTCAGATGTCATTTATTTAGTTTGATGCTGAACAGGATTAGTTCTTCCAGGAAGCAGGGTAAATCCTACACCTCAGAATTAGTGAAGCAGGAGTAGGAGGCAGGTATATGCTCCCTACACTGCCAATTCAGTGAAACATCATGTGGGACACAGACACACACATACACAGACACACACCTTTGCAGAACTGCCTGCTTGAGCTCTCTCTCGTCTCAGAGTGAGAGGTTGGGTAACTGAGTACAGCAAAGGTAGCAGTGAGGGGGTGGAAGGGTCTGTTGTCCAGACCTCCATAACGGGACATCTTGTACCACTACTGCTTTTGAGGAAAACATGTATATGATCTGCCATCATGCTCCTCTGTTGGCATATCACTTCATGCCCACTTTATTGCACTCTTTGGATATGAATCAACTGTTCTTCAAAATGCATGGTTGTTGTGCCAGCATAAGCTTTGAAAACTCTGATCAATTTAAGTTGCAACCCTGCACACACTTATTTAGGAGAATATCACTGAGTAGGTGTGGTGTAGCAGATAGAATGGTGGACTAAGACTCAGGAGACTGGGTTGCTCGACCACGGAAATCCGCTGGAGTGGTGGGTGGCACTGGTAAAACCACTTTTAAACATCTCATATACATTGAACCCTCTGTTGGGTCATGATATGCTGCATACAACTTGATAGCACATTATGCACACACACACACACACGCACACACTTCTGTGTAGACAAGTGTAGGATTGCATAGTAAATTTTACTTGCAAGTACATGTATTTCACTATCTGCACTGATACAATATCATAGTGTGTTTGCTGTTATTCTCTCTCTGCTTTAACTATAATTTCATTCTAGTTTTCAAACTCATCACATGATTAACTCTTCTATCTTCCCTCATGCTTTCAGCTCAAAATTGGAGTTACAGATAAGATGCTTAATCTGTGGTTGTGCTGGATATTACGCTTGCACTAGATGCTGGTTTAACTTATGCACTTAAACAGCCTCTCCCAGATGTCAGTTGGGGCAGGCATCTTGTGAAAAAAGTGTGGGTGGAAATTTGTGGGTAGTTTTTCTTCTTATACATTGGTTGTGTTTGTAGCTTAAAGCCAGAGGTGGAAGGGAATTATTTGGACTAGATACTGTACATGGTAGCACACTATGTTTTTTATACCACATCTCACTATGTATTATGTATTTAAGCAAATTTTGCATTTTACGATACTCTAAGGTTTTTATGACTAAAGATAGGAAAGAAAACGGCAAGCAATACTTTCCAGCTCCCAAATAAATTGTTACATGGCTTTTTCCTCATTTGATGGATTACACTTTGGAAAGCTTAATGTAAACAACTTTACAGCAGATGTTACCCAGTTGGGTTCATTATGTCTGCTAGCATTTTGTCCATGAACATGACCATGGCTGTTGTCATAGTAACAAGTTGCTGTTTCACATTGTTGCATGCTAGAATTCCACTCTAGCACTGCTGTCAATGTTCTCACCATAGAGTCCTCCACAAATAAAATAAAATAATTTCTCTAAGATACCAGTTGCTGCTTGTAGAATGCTTGAAATATGACATTGGTTAAGGATGAATTTGCACTACTCATAGAAGCATGTAACTAATGTGACTCCCCCGTACTATGTTTGGCATACATAAGAAGGATTTAACCCTCATCTCCAAATTCCACCGCTTGCATTTCCACAGACTCATTACTACTCAAGGGAAAATCCTCTTGGTGTGTATAATCTGAAGCAGAGACGTGACAGTGGCAAAACGATGAAGTATTTCTCCCTTTCTTCTTACAGAAACCTCTCTCAACAGGCTTTCCAAATAATTCTTTTTCCTGCTGATGTATAAATCCAGGTGCTTGCTCAAAAATCAGATTAACATTAGTATTATGCTCCCTTTCTTCCTCTTTGCTTTCCTTGTTATCAATTGGTCTACCCTGAATGAATGAAACCCTTGGTTTTTTCCTGTAATGTAAACATGAAATAAATAAAACTGGTGGGGCATTCAGAACCCTGAAGGTAGGGCTTCCCAAGCAGAGAGTCAGCAATGACAGGCAATGCTACAGGGATGTTTCTATCTTGGAAATATATAATTGAAAATCAATTCGTCACCCCAATTCATTAACACTTTGAACATGAAATTCATAATTTTAATAATTATATTCCAAGAATATAATGATTAATTTTTCAATTAATTCTGGGGGATATCGTTGGATGGGCTGGGCAATTTGCATGATTTAGGAATGTTAAGTGATGTTCTAATTTAATGATTTAACAGTTAACACATTTTTTACAACGGTCAATGCAGCAAATTAAACTGCTAACATTCCAGTGTGTTCCCATCAATGAACTGATTTCTTTGCCACTCTGGCAGTAACACTTTAGCACCAGTGCTAACGTGTCCGTGCTCTGGAATGGTGGCTATAGACACCTTAGAGTAAGTAAGCAGAGAAATTGTTCTTGGACCCTGTGACAAACCCAGACCTACTGGGATATGTCACACAGTTACACTAAGCTGCCACCAACCATTCCCTGTAAGAAGTCACACAGACTAGGGATGGATTTTTAAACAATAAAAGAATAAGGTTTATTTTAAATACACACAGGGAAAAATAAACAATCAGGTGAATAGGATAAAGTAACGTGGCTTATTCTCACTCATACAAGCATACAGTTTGGTTCACCCAGAACCCTTAACTTGAAGCACAGACCCTGAACCTATCAGTTCGGGCTAACCAACAGACACCTGAACCTATCAGGTTGGTACTCTGACACACAGTAGTACCCTGTCTGACACACTGACTCCCACAACAGCTTCTTCTTCCCAGCTGCTGCTTCGTCACATCCCAGTGTCTCTCAGCATCTTCTAAACTCTCCACACACGCTTCACATATTTATACAGTACAGCCCCTCCTCCTGATGTCCCGCCTTCCACTCCCCATAGGATGGAACTTTCCCTCCAAACCCATGACAGACAGGTAACATCAGTGCTGTATGTAACACCTCCCCTCTTTATAAGTTGTTTTGTAGGGGGAAAGCTAATGTGCTTTTCACCAAAAAACAACCTGTATAAAATACACAAAACAGTTATACATACCATAAAATACTTACTTATACTTACACTCTAAGTTAACCATAGCAATTATGCATTTAAACATTTACCATTAACATTACATCAATTTACCTTTATTCATACAAACCAAGTTCAAAAAAACCAGGTACATTTAACCTTTTGTCATCATATATACACATAGTCCATGTTCTTTCGCCGTCTTCATTCTTCAGGTCTTCTTGATAAGGCGTCAGCAACACAGTTCACTGACCCTCTGACCACCTTCACTTCAAAGTCATAGTCCTGTAGGTTTAAAGCCCACCTCATAAGTTTGCTATTGTGGGTTTTCATTGTCTTTAACCATTGCAATGGTGAATGGTCAGTACACAGAATAAAATGTCTTCCCCAGATGTAAGGCTTGGCCTTCCGGATCGCGTAGACTATGGCCAAACACTCCTTCTCCACGGTTGCCAAATGTCTCTCACCTTTTTGAAGTTTCCTACTCAGGTAGGACACCGGATGCTGGTCACCATTCTCATCCTCCTGGCACAGAACTGCTCCTACCCCGCTGTTAGACGCATCTGTGTAGATGATGAACTCCCGGTCGAAGTCTGGAGCACGCAGGACAGGATAGTTGATTAACGCCTCCTTCAACCTCTGGAACGCCGCCTCACAGTCGCTGGTCCACGGGATGCGGTCATCAGCCTTCTTCCTCGTCAGATCGGTCAGCGGAGCCGCAATCTCGCTAAACCTCGGGATGAACTTTCTGTAGTAGCCCACCAACCCAAGAAATGATTTGACTTTTTTCTTGGTGTTGGGTCTAGGCCAGTCACGAACAGCTTCTATTTTGGCCTCCAGGGGTTTTATCACTCCTCCCCCTACCATGTGACCCAAGTATTTTATTTCTGGGCTACCCAGCTGACACTTGCTGGCCTTTACTGTTAGCCCTGCTGCACTTAACCTCTGCAGCACTAACTCCAGGTGTATCAGGTGATCTTCCCAGGTATTACTGAAGATCCCTATGTCGTCAATGTAGGCCACTGTAAAGTCACTGAGCCCTGCCAAGGTCTGGTCCATCAGCCTTTGGAATGTGGCTGGTGCATTTCTGAGACCAAAGCTCAGGACTCGAAACTCATAGAGACCAAAAGGGCTGCAAAAAGCAGTCTTTTCTTGATCCCTGGGATCAATTCTTAATTGCCAATATCCCTTTACCAGGTCCAATGATGAGATGAACCGACAACCCCCTATGGTTTCAATCAGGTTGTCTAGCCTGGGCATTGGGTAGGCATCAGGAGTGGTTACACGGTTTAATTTCCTGTAATCAACACAAAACCTAATGCTCCCATCAGGCTTGTCCACAAGGACTATCGGAGAGGACCAAGGACTAGAAGAGGGGACGATTATGTTCTCCCTCAGCATCTCGTCCAGCTCCTTCCGCACCTTGTCCCTATAGGGTCCCGTTACTCGGTATGGGGATACTGCCTGCGGGGGTGCATCCCCTGTGTGGATCCGATGCATCACTCCCTTCACTATCCCCGGCTTGTTGGAAAACACCTGTTGATATTTACTAAGCAGCATTTTTAGTTCTTGCTGCTGGTCTTGGGTGAGTGCAGGACTGATCTTTACCTCCTCTGGGTTGTATTTTACTTCCCCTCTACCCTCCCAGAAGGGTAATTCAGCTTCCTCACTCTCAGCTGCTTTTATCGCGAATAAAACCCTCTGTTCCCCTCTGTAGTAGGGTTTTAGGGCATTCACATGAACCACCCTCCTTGCCTGGTTCTCCTCCTGCTCTATTAGGTAGTTCAGGTCTGACATCTTGGAAATGACCCTATATGGTCCTGCCCATTTGAGCTGCAGTTTGTTCTCTCTGCAGGGCCTAAGCCAAAGCACTTCCTCCCCTGGGTCAAAGTGCCTCTCTCTAGCTTTGTGGTCATACCATGTTTTCTGTCTGACCTTCTGAGCTTGCAGGTTTTCTGCTGCCAGCTCTAGATTTCTCCTTAGGTCATTCATCAAGGTGTCTATGTAAGTCACAACGTCTTGTGGGTCATCCTGGGTGATCTGCTCCCAATTTTGTTTGATCAAATCAAGGGGCCCTTTCACCCTTCTCCCAAATAAAAGTTCAAACGGACTGAACCCGGTACTGGCTTGTGGCACTGATCGATAAGCAAACAAAAGGGATTGCAGCTTCTGGTCCCAATTGTTTGGATTCTCTGCCAAGTAAGCCCTAATCATGCGCATTAGAGTCCCATTGAACTTCTCAGTTAACCCATTACTTTCAGGATGATAAGCAGTGGTTTCCTTGTGCTTAATTCCACAGATTTGCCATAAGCGTTTCATGAGCTTTGATGTGAACGATGCGCCCAAATCTGTGATTATCTCTGAGGCAAATCCCATCCTGGACATATACCCCACCAAAGCATCGGCCACTGTGTTAGTTTCGATGTTAGTCAAGGGTATGGCTTCAGGATACCTTGTGGCATGGTCCACAATTGTTAGAATGAACCTGTTCCCCCTCTTTGTGGCCTTGGGCAAAGGTCCCACAATATCCACCCCTATGCATTTGAACGGAGTGTCAATCACAGGCAAAGGGCACAACTTTGCTTTGGTCCTGTCGCGGTTATTCCCCTGCCTTTGACACACATCACATTGTTTACAGAACTCCCTGATCTGCTTCCCTATGTCAGGCCAGTAGAAATTCTGTGTGATTCTCTGCTGTGTTTTGTTCACTCCTAAGTGTGCAGCAAACATGTCAGAGTGCCCCCTTTGTAAGATCATGGGGCGATACTTTTCAGGTACCACCAGCTGACTTCTGCTCCCATCTCCCCCTTTTGAGATATTCCTCAGGGTTTCTCTATATAAAATCCCCTTTTTCTCCAGAAATCTCACTGGGGTTTCAGGTGTTAGCTGGGCGTCAGTCACCTGTTCAAAACACTTTTGGAGAGTGGCGTCTGCCTTTTGCTCCTGTCCAAATCTGCTGTCTGTGGTTAAGGTTTCCACCACAGCTTCGGAACTCCCCTCTGCTTCCGTCTCGGGCTCATCATTACCCCCCTGAACTGTCCCCGTGGTGGCTTGTGAGCGTGTAATCACTAGCACCCGTTTCACATGTTCAGCCAGGTCATTTCCCACGAGCACGGCTGCTGGCAGAGTCGATGAAATCGCTAGCCGCCAATCTCCCCTCCAGCCTTGAAAGTTGACAGGTACCTCTGCTACTGGCAGAGAGATTACCTGCCCCTCAATCCCTGCCACCTTCATGCTCTCATTTGGGATTATAAACTCCCTAGGGATGATATCTGGATGGCACAGGGTTACCTGGGAACAAGTGTCCCGTAGCCCCCTATACTGACGGTCAAGTATTCCTACGTCCACCCCGGCTGTCTCAAACAACTGAGAATCTGTTTTTATCAGCAAGCAGCGCTTTACCTCCACAAGAGGACCATTTTCCTCAGCCTGATCAGCAGCGGTAGCTGTTCCAGACTGAGTAGCCATGGCAACAGGCTCCCTCAGTGAGACTGAGCCTTGCTCTTTCTGGACACAGAACACAGCTTTTGGCTTGGTCCCACTAGCATTCTGAGGCACCATTCCTTTTAGCTGCTTTAATTTCTCACACTCTGAGATTAGATGACCCTTTCCCTGACAGAAATAGCATTTTCTGGTGTATTTTGATTCTCTCTCATCTTGTTTTGGTTTTCCCTCCAAAATCTGAGGTCTTAGTTTCATGTCTGAGGGCTTCCCTTCACCATGGGCCCCTCCCCCTTGCTGGCTTTTCCCTGGTCCCTGAGAGTACTTGCTGTAGGTTTCTTTGGGTTTACCTACAGATTTCCCCTCACCCAAGGGCTTTCTTATTTGGGAAATAAAATCTGCGATCTCTGCGGCTGCTGCCACAGATTTCGGTTTCCTTTCCCTCACCTGGAATTTCAATTCCCCATGCAGGACTGAATAGAACTGTTCCAGTGCTATCAAGTCTTTAAGCTGCTCATAGGTCTCTGTCCCTTCCTGCGATAGCCATTTCTCAAGCAGCCTCACCAATTGGGCCCCCACTTGGGTAAAAGTCTGTTCTGGTTTTTTTGTGAGGGACCTGAATCTTTGTCTCAGCTGCTCTGCATTTATCCCATGTCTGGCAAACACCAGTTTTTTTAAACTCTGCAAAATCTTTCATCAGTTCCTCAGGCATCTCGGCATAAACCTCAGCCAGGCTACCACTGATTAAAGACGGCATGATGGTCATCTTCTCAGTTTCCCTCACTGAGAAGTCCACAAACGCTCTTTCCACTAAGGAAAAGAACACCTCAGGACAATCTCCCTTGTGGTACACAGGGAATTTCTTCAGGTCAGCTTTAGACAGTTGGCCTCCCTCAGAATCCCTATTATTATTATTGTTCTGGTTCATCAGTTCCAGTTTTTTTAATTCAAACGCCATTTTCTCTCTCTGCAATTCCAATTCAATTCTCTGTCTCTCTAATCTTTCTTCCTTTTCCATTCTCTCTCTCTCTAATCTTTCCTCCATTTCCCTCACCCTCAGTTCATGCTGTTGGGCTAGGAGTATTTTTCTGAGTTCTGGGTCCTGCTCTCCTGTGCTGTCACCTGGCACTGAGCCAAATTCATCCTCAGAACCTTGGTCAATCTGGGGGTCTTTCACTTCACTCATGTCTGCTACTTGGCTTCGAGTCAAGGGCATAACCCCCCCTCAGAACAGGCTGCTTTAAAAAGTCAAGCCTCAAAATAAAACGACCACTTTTTTTCCTTTTTGCCTCAGAACCAGCTCTCCCTAGAGATTGCTGCTGTTCTTCAGCACTAACTTGCAACAGTATCGAGTCAGAGCCTACCCCCCTCTGCTGGGCCTCTCAGCTGGCAAGCTAGCTCACTGTTACTACGCAGTTTTGCCTCAGCTTTTTCCCGCCAAAACTAGGCTGCCTCAGAGCACCTTAATCTAAGTCTCCCCAGTTGGCACGTTCTTCTACTAGCGCACCTCCCCGTGAGGTACACCTAGAAGATTACCTACGCGCCTCAGACTGTCCCTGACTAGACCCCCCTTGCTCTGGGCACACTTGCCAAGGCTTTGCTGGACCACTGGACAACTGGACCAGTCGTATCCCACCCGCTGGACACCAATCAATGTGACAAACCCAGACCTACTGGGATATGTCACACAGTTACACTAAGCTGCCACCAACCATTCCCTGTAAGAAGTCACACAGACTAGGGATGGATTTTTAAACAATAAAAGAATAAGGTTTATTTTAAATACACACAGGGAAAAATAAACAATCAGGTGAATAGGATAAAGTAACGTGGCTTATTCTCACTCATACAAGCATACAGTTTGGTTCACCCAGAACCCTTAACTTGAAGCACAGACCCTGAACCTATCAGTTCGGGCTAACCAACAGACACCTGAACCTATCAGGTTGGTACTCTGACACACAGTAGTACCCTGTCTGACACACTGACTCCCACAACAGCTTCTTCTTCCCAGCTGCTGCTTCGTCACATCCCAGTGTCTCTCAGCATCTTCTAAACTCTCCACACACGCTTCACATATTTATACAGTACAGCCCCTCCTCCTGATGTCCCGCCTTCCACTCCCCATAGGATGGAACTTTCCCTCCAAACCCATGACAGACAGGTAACATCAGTGCTGTATGTAACAGACCCCACTCTGTAAGCAGAGTTTCCCAACACTAGGACAGCAGTATACAGACTGTTATAGCACAATTCTATGCATCATGTGGCCCAGTAGGACCTTATTGATGGAGAGGTCCTCTTAAGCATATGAGTTGATCTCTAGGGCTTTCTATGGCACTGGTGTACTTTTGGAATGCTTCCCAGAATGCTTTTACCCTTGCAAAGAAACTTTGTACATCCTACATAACTTTGATTTTGTTTAAAGAAAGAAAGAAAGAAGAAAATCAGGGGGACAGGGAGGGGACGAGTACATTGTTGGTGGCAGGGAGTGTACTTCCTCACCAGTTAAGCCACATTTTACAATGAGTTGTTAAGAAGACCTTGTGTGTCTGTGTGTGTTTCACATTCCAGGCCTACATTACCTCCCATGAAAAATTAGCATCGTAACTACCAAAAGAAGCAAATTGCTAACAACATATTACATTGCAACACACTGCACAAATTCCAGCTGCATAATAACTATGTGTGCACAACCTCAGCTTGCTCCCACAATAGTCGTGCCAGCACTAAGGCAGAAGTGCTATTCCTGAAGCTCTTCAGCCAGTACATTATGCAATTGAGCTTGCTGTGGATGTACCACTAATTGTGCAGTTGGCAACTATCCCCATACTCTGCAGCGTATAGAACAATACTTTCTTGAATTGTAATGGCCACATGCCTTGCATTGAATAGCAGCATCCCTCTGACTAAAAGCCATACATGACAGAACAGGAAAACCCAATATAGTCACTTTGGGGACTACTTTATATAAGTAGAGCTGTGCATGTGATAGAAGGTGGATTGTGCCCTCTATGTGTGAGAAAGGCAGTGTTCACTTATGAATGTCACTTATATGCTGTTGATTTGATGCCAGAAGCGATGCTAGACCAGCCATTCTCAAAGGGGGCTCATATGGCTCCCTTGGAGGGCCCTGGCACATTTGAAGGGGGTCAGAGACTGGAAACAATTCTTCACACACCAACTTATAAAGTTCATCATGTGACTTATATAATCCTGATTCAGCCTATATTTCTTTCATATTGTGTTTATGGCTGTGGTCAAAAAAAGGTTGAGAATTGAGATGAGCACAAACTAGAAAACTGTTGGTTTCTGATGGTTCATGCTTCATGGGTAGCCATGAACCACGAGCCACAAACAATCACGAGCTGCCCCCACCCCCCAGAAATGCGGTTCATTTTTTGGGTTCCTGCCAAGCCACCCTCTCCTCCCCATCCCAGTGCCCTTGCCACCTCCCAACGTTGTCTTGAAGCTGCCGCCACTGCCTCTGCCTCCACTGCCACCACCATCCTGAGAGGCTGTAGGTCCAGCTCCTTGCATGGAAGCTGGCCTTGCTGTCTGTGTGCGCACATCAGCCTGTCAGCAGAGCGGATGCCAAGAAGAAAAAAGTTTGACACTTCATTTCATTTTGGCAAAATGGGATCCCCAAACTGAACCATGAGCCAGCCAAGGTTGTGATTTTTTTCTGGTTCATGGTTTGGTTCGTGCCCATCTCTAGATGAGAATGGCTGCTCTAGACCAGTGGTTCTCAAGCTGGGGTCCCCAGATGTCCTTGGACTATGGTTCCCAGAAGCCTTCATCACTAGTTGTGCTGGCCAGGATTTCTCAGAGTTGGACTCCAAGAACATCTGCGGACCCAGCTTGAGAACCACTGGTCTAGACTTTATGAAGTTCGTATTTCACATATTATTTGCCAGATGATGGTTTAAGTTCTTCCCTATCTCCCCTTGTGTGTAGCATCAGAGTATTCATCCTGAATTGCTTAAACTATAGCTTCCTGTGACACACACAGTGAAGAACAATGTTTTCATACTGGTTCACTGACTATGATGTACAACAACATGCAAACTATGGTTTCAGAACCCAGTTAATGAAGGAGCACAGAGCTAGAACTTCCCATTTAAGACATAAGCAACAACGGAGGTACAAGCCATCTGGTATTCCCACACCAAAGCATTCACACCAAGGAAAGTGTCTGTAGGCCTGAGCCTTGTTTCCTTGTTGAACAAACCAGGAATGTTATGTCCTAAATTGGACACTAGATAGAGTTGATACATCTGGTGAACTGGTGTGATTGCACCATGTATTTCTTGGATGCTTATATATTCTCACAAAACTCTAAACAGTACGCATTTGCTTTTCTAAAAAAAATTAAACACTTGCAAATGATGCTTCTGATGCAATGGCTTGTCTTTCATGACCCAGATGACACTGGAGGAAAGTGAGGCATGACATTTTCTGGATTGGAGCCACAGAGAGTTTTCATGTGAACCCTGGCAGGGCTGGCTCTATATAGCTGTTATTTTGGAAAGCCAAAGGAAATATATTTCACAGCTGTGGGAGAGGTTTAAAAAGAAAAATTAGAGAAGTGGGAGAAAAAGTTTTTCTAGACTGCAAACAAGCAACAAGCACTGGGAAATGGTGCAACACAGGTGAGTGTGCTGCAGAGTTTTTGAATTTTGGTTAAATTCCTCTGGCTGTGCAGCAGAAGTGCAGAGATTCAACGAGTAGAATAGCTTCAAGTTGCCAAGATTAATCCACCATTTTTTTCTCATCAACTGGCACCTACAGTCTCAATAACTCATTCTGAGATATTAATAGAAGTAAGAACAGAAAGTTTCATTATTACTGGACTTCTGGCTTGATGCTGCGATGAGACAGCAGGAGGAGGATGGAGCTCCATCCCTTGGGCTGAATTTCGACCTGTTTGGGACTCCCCAGGGGGTTAAAACCACCCTGAAGAGGTGGTGAAATGGGGGAGAAGCCTGTTGATCATGGGGGGATGGTGGTTACCCATGTTTGATCCAGGAAACTCTCCAATCAACCAGCGGGGGGAATCAAGCAGCTGAATTAGCTTGCTTGCATGTTGTCAGCAGCCAGCAAATGAAGTGATAAATCAGCCAATTTAACATTGTCATTACCAGTGGGTGAGATACAAAAACTTAACTGTACTGCTCCATGATTATCCCTGGTGGAATAATTCCTTTAACAGAAATAAGCGTCTCTTAGCCCCACCACTAAATAGAGCAGCGGTAGATGTGGAGAAGGGGAAAGAGATGCAAAGAGATGCAAAGAAAATAAATTGGACATTAATTAACAATTATATTTCAAGGAGAGAAGTTTGGTATTTGGTGTTAAACTTAAGAAATTATAACATGATTACTTTCAGCAAAAGACTTCAACAGACTCCTGAAAGGGAAAAAGACACAAAGCAGAGAGGCAGAACTCTCCTTGAATTCAGAGTTAGCAAAGGAACAATTGGTTAGTGCTGGATAGATTGACGGTCATCCCAGCCCAAAAAGGTTGCTCCCAGCAAAACCTACTAAAGGCAGCATGAGAGACTGCAACAGCTTGTACAGTGTGAGGGGGAGCAGCAAAGAGGAGTGAGCAGATGACCTGAGCACCAGCAGAGAACACTGAAGTTATGGATCTTCAAAAGTGTCACTCCAGACTTTAGAGGAATGGGCTTTGAGTAAGATATGGCAATGTCAGCAGAATGAATTGTTTGATTCAGCTCTTCAATGGCTTGATCATCTTTGGGTTTTTGTTTTTTTGTATTTTGATATTAATATCAGTTTTCTACAGTTTTAAACAAGCTATTGTACACTGCCTTGAGTGCCTTTATTGGGGAAAAGGTGGAATATCAATAAAGTAAATAAATAATGAATGAGTAAATTTCATTGCATTAAAAAGCTACATAGTCATAGTGTTTATTGGGGGGAGGTTAAATCCCTAATAATAATTAAACCAATATTTGTAGATCAGATGTGGGTTTTGAAGCCAATGGACTTGTGCCTTAGTATGTAAACAGTACTCTCTTTCTAGTCCTGACTAGAATAGGCCTGCCGACTCAATGAAACTTACATGTGTTCACTTGCCATGTAGCCATTGATTCAATCAGTCTACTCTCCAGTTGAGACTAGCAAGTAGGATATTGGCCATTGGCTCATATGTTAGGGTGCAATCCTATGCGCAGTTGCAGCATAGAGCTATTTCCTGCCACTTGCAATGAGAGGTTTACACTTTGCTCTTGCATTTTTGGACGTATATTTAATTCCACCTGATTGTTTTATCTCAATGTTAAGATCCTGCCACCTTTTAGATCCTGTAGTGATGATGACAATGATAATTAACCACCTTGGGAATTTTTAATGGAATGCAATATAAAAATACCTGAAACAAGTAAGTATAAAATATTCAGATGAAACTGTTTACTTTGTGGTAGAAAATTTATATGCTCCCAGAAGCATTTTAATTTTTTAATTTCTGAACATTGCAGTCACAAGATTTGCCTTTGGCTAACAAAGATATTCCTCCAAGTTAATTAGCTAGCATTCTCCTACTCTTGGCACAGAGTCTATTTGCTGGCTATGGCTCATTCCACAGACAAGAGACGGCACATGATGCACAGCTGTGGACTGTCCAGCTGCATCCATCAGATAAGTGCAGGCAATGGTGTGAAGGGGGGGGGAAGGGAAGATTCCTTGAAGAAGTCAAAAGGGCAGTTCATCACATCCGTATAGTGGAAGAGAAGAAGAAGAAAGAACTCCTATGTTAATGTTAACTAGAAGACAACATTTTGATGTGGACAGATTGTAAGAAAAAAACATAATGGCAAGACTGATTTTGTCAAGACTCCGTTGCAGGCCAATGAGTGGAAATAGCTCATCTTTTTAATCAGTCTGTGAAACCAGGAAAAAAAAGAAAGTCAGCATGAAAATTTGTGTACATTTCAATGTGCATTTCTTCTATTATAGAAATTTTGTATGTAGCTTTCTAGCGTATAACATATTTGCCGGCGTATAAGACAACTGGGTGTATAAGACGACCCCCCCAACATTTCCACTCAAAATATAGAGTGGACGGCTCTGCTCCGGCACCGGCAGCTGCTGCCCAAGGCTCTGCCCGGGCCCGCCCTGGAAGTTCATGGCCGGTGATGAGGGAGGCAAGGAGGAGGGGAAACGGGCGGGCGGCGGCAGCAGAGGAGGAGGAGGAGGGGAAGCGGCTATCCGGTGGCAGGCTCTGGCTGCTCAGGCATGGCCAGCTCTGCTTCCCTCCCTCTGTCCGGACCGGCCGCCCGCCTGCCTTCTTCCCCGACTGGTGCGGCCCCGCATCACTCACTCAACGGCGGCAGCTCCTTCCTGGCCCAACTGAAGTGCACCCGGCGTATAAGACAACATCCCCCCCATTTGGAGGGATGTTTTTTGGGCCCCAAAAGTCATCTTATACGCCGGCAAATACGGTACATATTTCACAAGGACTTAATCTTATTATGGTAAATTTTAGGGCATGCCTTTCTCGAGATAAAAGTATTTGGGGGCACATTTCCCTTTGATTTCACATTCTGTGAAACACATAGAAACATTCTAGATAGGTATGGTATACCAATGCTTTCTGGTTCATACAGTAGATTCTGTTCAGATGGAAGGAAAAGAATTAGGTTTTGTTGGGATGGAACAAAATTATCATTGGTTCCCGTCCAAGAACTCATACAAAATGGACTGTGGAAAAAGTCATGGTGGAGTCAACAGTGGCTTATCCCGTGCAGCCTGGAGACACCTGTCAGTGAAATCTCTCTCCTTGGAACTAGCCTTGCCTGCTCTTGCCTAGCTTTGACAAATCTTTTCTTAATCCTTCTGCTATGACCTAAATACTCACCTTTTGTCTTGTTGTTTGCTGTGATTCACACCTATATTTGTTACATTTGGTTATGTATTTCCTCCACTGTGGAGGAAATGAACCTGCTTTCTAGCAATGCACTTGAACTGCTTAGTCTTAATTAATTAATGCTCCTTTAAATTAAGATGCTGGACTGGTGTTGGTCCCAGACTATTTCTGGTCCCAGTCTGAAGGTATGGGAAATCTTGGGCTCTGGGGCCAAATTTGATTCACCTGAGATCCCAGTATATTGCTCTTTGAAGTTCCTGGATAGCCACATCACTTTCTCCAGGGTACTTCAGACTACATAGCTTTTCTAGAGTTTTTCCAGTTATAAAAGGTTGCTGTGCTTGTCCTAAGGCTTTGTTCTTGAATGAATTCTTGTAATCAAAATATTGCTGTCATTGTTGGTCCCACCCATGGGTGGATTGTGGTCCCTGCAAACTTCCTTAAAATTGACCTCAATTCTCGGGCTGAAAGTAGCATCCCCACCTGTTTGTAAATAAACAGATATTTTTAAAGGTCACAGGTTTATGATGGTTTTTCCTGACCACAAAACTCAGACTGTGTGTTTAGTCGTTTAGTCGTGTCCGACTCTTCGTGACCCCATGGACCAGAGCACGCCAGGCCCTCCTGTCTTCTACTGCCTCCCGGAGTTGTGTCAGGTTCATGTTGGTTGCTTCGCAGACACTGTCCAGCCATCTCATCCTCGGTCGTCCCCTTCTCCTCTTGCCATCACACTTTCCCAACATCAGGGTCTTTTCCAGGGAGTCTTTTCTTCTCATTAGATGGCCAAAGTACTGGAGCCTCAGCTTCAGGATCTGTCCTTCCAGTGAGCACTCAGGGTTGATTTCCTTTAGAATTGATAGGTTTGTTCTCCTTGCAGTCCAGGGGATTCTCAAGAGCCTCCTCCAGCACCACAATTCAAAGGCATCAATTCTTCGGCGGTCTGCTTTCTTTATGGTCCAGCTCTCACTTCCATACATCACGACAGGAAAAACCATAGCTTTGACTATTCAGACTTTTGTTGGCAAGGTGATGTCTCTGCTTTTCAAGATGCTGTCCAGATTTGTCATCGCTTTCCTCCCAAGAAGAAGGCGCCTTTTAATTTCAGGGCTGCTGTCTCCATCTGCAGTGATCATGGAGCCCAGGAAGATAAAATCTGACACTGCCTCCATATCTTCCCCTTCTATTTCCCAGGAGGTGATGGGACCAGTGGCCATGATCTTAGTTTTTTTGATGTTGAGTTTCAGACCATTTTTTGCACTCTCCTCTTTCACTCTCATTACAAGGTTCTTTAATTCCTCCTCACTTTCTGCCATCAGAGTGGTATCATCTGCATATCGGAGGTTGTTGATATTTCTTCCGGCAATCTTAATTCCGGCTTGGGTTTCTTCCAGTCCAGCCTTCCGCATGATGTATTCTGCATATAAGTTAAATAAGCTGGGGGACAATATACAGCCTTGCCGTACTCCTTTCCCAATTTTGAACCACTCAGTTGTTCCATGACCAGTTCTAACTGTTGCTTCCTGTCCCACATATAGGTTTCTCAGGAGACAGATAAAGTGGTCAGGCACTTCCATTTCTTTAAGAACTTGCCATAGTTTGCTGTGGTCCACACAGTCAAAGGCTTTCGCATAGTCAATGAAGCAGAAGTAGATATTTTTCTGGAACTCTCTGGCTTTCTCCATAATCCAGCGCAAGTTAGCAATTTGGTCTCGAGTTCCTCTGCCTCTTCGGAATCCAGCTTGTACTTCTGGGAGTTCTCGGTCCACATACTGCTGAAGCCTACCTTGTAGGATTTTGAGCATAACCTTGCTAGCGTGCGAAATGAGTGCAATTGTACGGTAGTTGGAGCATTCTTTGGCACTGCCTTTCTTTGGGATTGGGATGTAGACTGATCTTTTCCAATCCTCTGGCCACTGTTGAGTTTTCCAAACTTGCTGGCATATTGAATGTAGCACCTTAACAGCATCATCTTTCAAGATTTTAAATAGTTCAACTGGAATGCCATCACCTCCACTGGCCTTGTTGTTAGCCAGGCTTTCTAAGGCCCACTTGACTTCGCTCTCCAGGATGTCTGGCTCAAGGTCAGCAACTACATTGTCTGGGTTGTCCGGGATATCCACATCTTTCTGATATAATTCCTCTGTGTATTCTTGCCACCTCTTCTTGACGTCTTCTGCTTCTGTTAGGTCCCTCCCATTTTTGTCTTTTATCATGTTCATCTTTGCGCAAAATGTTCCTCTAATATGTCCAATTTTCCTGAACAGATCTCTGGTCTTTCCTTTTCTGTTATCTTCCTCTATTTCTTTGCATTGTTCATTTAAGAAGGCCCTCTTGTCTCTCCTTGCTATTCTTTGGAAGTCTGAATTCAAGTTTCTGTAACTTTCCCTATCTCCCTTGCATTTTGCTTCCCTTCTCCTCTCTGCTATTTCTAAGGCCTTGTTGGACAGCCACTTTGCTTTCTTGCATTTCCTTTTCTTTGGGATGGTTTTCGTTGCTGCCTCCTGGACAATGTTACGAGCCTCTATCCAAAGTTCTTCAGGCACTCTGTCCACCAAATCTAGTTCCTTAAATCTGTTCTTTACTTCCACTGTGTATTCATAAGGGATTTGGTTTAGATTATACCTGAGTGGCCCAGTGGTTTTTCCTAATCTCTTCAGTCTAAGCTTGAATTTTGCTATGAGAAGCTGATGATCAGAACCGCAGTCAGCTCCAGGTCTTGTTTTTGCTGACTGTATAGAGCTTCTCCATCTTTGGCTGCAGAGAATATAATCAATCTGATTTCGATATTGCCCATCTGGTGATTTCCATGTATAGAGTCGCCTCTTGTGTTGTTGGAAAAGAGTGTTTGTGATGACCAGCTTATTCTCTTGACAAAACTCTATTAGCCTTTGTCCTGCTTCGTTCTGAACTCCAAGGCCAAACTTCCCTGTTGTCCCTTTTATCTCTTGGCTCCCTACTTTAGCATTCCAGTCCCCTAGAATGAGAAGAACATCTTTCTTTGGTGTCAGTTCTAGAAGGTGTTGTAAATCTTCATAGAATTGTTCAATTTCAGTCTCCTCAGCAATGCTGGTTGGTGCATAAACTTGGATTATTGTGATGTTGAATGGTCTGCCTTGGATTCGTATTGACATCATTCTATCATTTTTGAGATTGTATCCCATTACAGCTTTTCCCACTCTTTTGTTGACTATGAGGGCTACTCCATTCCTTCTACGGGATTCTTGTCCACAATCTTCATGGATTGCTGCCTTGTCGTGGCGAAGGGGCTTGAGTAACTCAGAGAAACTATGGGCTATGCCGTGCAGGGACACCCAAGACGGACAGGACATAGTGGAGAGTTCCGACTAAACGCAATCCACCTGGAGTAGGAAATGGCAAGCCACTCCAGTATCTTTGCCAAGAACGCCCCATGATCAGAAACAGAAACAAAAGGCTAAAAACTCAGACTAGGCTCTTGCAAAGACAGGGCTGGACAAACCAGTAAACCACCAGCCACCAATCATGTTTCTGTTTTGTTGTTTTTCTGCTTGCTGAACCTCAGAATCAATTTGTCAATAGCAATGGCAGAGTGCAATACAAGATGGCAGAATGTGATTGCCATGATGAGTCACACTTGCACACATCTACCCTGAGGCCCATCTTCCAGGCTCTTGCTCACTGCGCTCTTGTTCCATCTGGTCCCTGATCTTGTCAGTAGTTTGTCTGCATCCACTCAGAGCAAGACAAGGGGTGGGGGGGACAGTAAAACGTGATTGATTGATTGAATATACTGCCCTTCTAGCTAATCACTCTTCTGGGCAGTGTAACAATAAAAATGTAAAACATAAATAATATACACAAAGGCTACAATTACTATATACTATGTGTATATATAATATACCTGTACATACAGTGGTGCCTCGACTTACAAACGTCCCTAGTTATGACCATTTCGAGTTATGACAAGTTCTGGCTGCAAAATTTTGCTTCTACTTGCTACCGGAGCTTCCACTTACAAACAGAAAAAGGCAAGGAAAAAAGGGGGGAAATTCAAATTGCTAACTGTAGGTGGCAACAAGGCTGCTTCTTTGTAGCTCTTTCACCCCAGCAGTTAGAGAGTGTGCGTCGGAGGAGACTTGGGACTGCCTCACTTCTGCTTCTGAGTGAGTGTGTGTGTGTGTGTTTGCAGGGAGGCTTCAGGTTGCCTAGTAAGATAAGGTGCTATTTTCTGCTTTTTAGAAAATGTTCTGGGTGTTTTTGCAGCGTGGTTTTGGGCTCAGGGGGTTATGGTTCTGTGCTGTGATGGGTCTTGGGGGGTTTGTTGGTTGGTTGGTTCCCCCCTTTTCCGATGGGTCTTGGGTTTTTTGTTGTTGTTGCTTTTTGGAGTGTGTTTTTCCATTTCCGATGGGTCTTGGGGGTTTGTTTGTTTTTTGTTTCCCCCCATTTCCGATGGGTCCTGGGGGGTTTGGTTCCTTTTTGGGTTTCCCCCCATTTCCAATGGGTCTTGGGGGGTTTGTTTTTTGACTTCCCCCATTTCCGATGGGTCTTGTAGGGTTGGTTGCTTTTGGGTTTTTTCCCCATTTCCGATGGGTCCTGCATGCTTCCCTTGCTTTTTTCTTTGTTTTCTTTCCATTTCCGACCTGCCCCCTTTGTTCTCTGTGCATTTCCGATCTGCTCCGTTTGTTTTCTGTGCATTTCCAATGGGTCTTGCACACCTGATTGCTTTTCTTTCTTTTTCTCCCCTTCACCTGGAAGGGATTAATCACATTTCCAATGAGTCTTGCAGTAATTTTTTTTGGTGATTTTTTTTCTTCGGCTGGAACAGATTAATTGCATTTCAATGCATTCCTATGACAAATGATGCTTCTACTTACGACCATTTCAAGCTATGTCCATCTTCTGGAATGGATTATGGTCATAAGTTGAGGCACCATTGTATAAATATATTATTTTTCCTGGAAGATTAGTGGAAATATCCATAATGGAATATGCACTACATTCCTCTCCTCCTTTATCTGTTGTCCCAGCTACTTGGGGAAAGCCTCTCAAAAAAGCTTCTCTGAACAGCTGTTTTTAAGAGCTTTTTAAATAAACAAAATATACACCTGCCATACCTTCCTGCAGGAGAGCATTTCACAAAGAAGGATCAGAGAAAGCCTGGTTTTTGGTTATTGTTTTCTGAGCAGGCATGAGGACCAAGTCGTGACAAAGAGGACAGGGAGATGGAAACTGCAGGCCTGTGACCTCTTGTCTGAAAAATCAAGGCAAGAAAACAAAGCAATAAAACCTGAAAAATGACTGAGATGATAAAAATCACAATTAGCCCCCTATATCTATGATATTTTATCTGCTATGAAGTGGAAAATCCATGAATGTTGGAAGAGTGGTGAAAGGGAAGGAATCTAATCACATGAATTATCCCACACTGATGCACTGAACGTATGAACATTCATTATGTTATGTGCAAAAATATTGTTAGGCATGGAAAACATACTACAATGCACAGAAGTGATAATTGTGCATAGGTAAATCATTTCTACAATGCTGAACCATTTATAAGTATAGACAGAGAAGGCCTGTGCAAATTAGTGTCTAAGATGGAACCTGAGGACATAAAGGTCTCCAAATTTTCATTTTTAAATTACCTACTACTTCAGCCAGCTGTTGTTTTTCCCAAAGAGCGAGAGCGAGAGCGAGAGCGAGATGCAGTGGTCTCCTTATCTCATCAGGAGACAGTGGTCACCTCCCTGAAGCTCTAGTAT
Organism: Pogona vitticeps; assembly: GCF_051106095.1. NCBI lineage: Eukaryota > Metazoa > Chordata > Lepidosauria > Squamata > Agamidae > Pogona > Pogona vitticeps. The sequence goes on along the minus strand of NC_135788.1, from coordinate 76,591,313 downwards.
GGACCTCATTCAAACAGACAGATGCTCTGCCTAGCAAGAGACTCTCATAGGAGTTACTGTACTTACCACTGGAGTCACTCTAAGTAACCATCTACCTAACAAAGGAATGGTTGGCTAGCAATAACAACAACAACAACAACAACAACAACAACAACAACAACAACAACAACAACAACAACAACAACAACAACAACAACAACAACAACAACAACAACAACAACAACAACAATAATAATAATAATAATAATAATAATAATAATAATAATAATAATAATAATAATAATAATAATAATAATAATAATAATAATACTTACAGGGTTGTTAGGATTTTGAAGAGATTTCAGTGTTCTGAAGTGTTCATCTTAAGCTTCACTTCCACCTCTTTGTCCTCGCTGCCATATTTTATTTTCTGGAAAGCAAACCTATACCTCTAGAAGACCGACTTGAAGATCTCAATTGTATAAATACCTTCTCTATTGACTAAATAACTTTAAAAACAGTTTTTTCTTTACTATTTAATCTCTAATTCTATATTCTTTCATTCTAATTCATAGAGATTGAGTATTCGTATACGGATATCCCCCACAGGTGCAGATAACAAGGGTCCGGCCCCCTGGGGCCAGACTGACCACCATTCACCATTCTGCTGCTGCCGTGGGCTCCACGTTCCCTTCCTAACGCTGTGGAGCTCATCATGGATCAGCCACTCTTTGACCTGGCAGAGAGGCTCATCATCCTGCCTTCTGCCAGGAATAACTAATCCATTGTGAGCGCCAGCGCGATAGGAAGGGATTGTGGAGACCGTGACACAGGTGGACAGGTGGTTGGTCTGGCCCCCGGGGGGGGGAGACCCTTGTTATCTGCACCTGTGGGGATATTTGTATATGAATACCCCCATCTCTGTTATTAATATCTAAATCTAAATTAAAATGACATAGACAAGTAATGTTACTGTGCACAGCAACAGTGGGGAAATGTCTGTATGTTGGGTGCCATCTAGTTGCTTCCAGCTCATGGTGACTTTATGAATTAATGCCTATCAAAAGATTGTGTCACTAACAGCCCTGCTCACATTTTGCAAATGAAGGCGGTAGCTTCCTTTACTGAGTCAATCCATCTCATGTTAGGTTCTCCTCTTTATACATTATTTATGCATTATCGTCTTTTCCACGGAGACTTGTTTTCTTCTGATATGTCCAAACTATATTTTCAGCTTAATTAAACTTTCTTATGGGATGGAACAGTTTGCTAATAGGTACGTTTGCTCTCCCCTGCTCCGCCACATGCCCAAACATACCATATTTTTCCGTATATAATACGCACCCACATATAAGACGCCCCCCACTTTTTTAACCCAGAATTTCTTTCTTCACAAGAAAGTGGAGGGGGAAGGCAGGGATCAAAGTGTTTTGACTCCTGCTTTCCCCCTCCATTTTCTTGCAAGGAAAGTGCTTTGCCCCTGCACTTTCTTCAGAAGAAAGTGGAGGGGGAAAGCAGGAATCACCAAAGTGATTCATCAAAGTGATCCCTCCACTTTTCCCTCCACCCATTCCTTACTTCTGTGTATAAGATGACCCTAAATTTTTAATCTAAATGTTTTAGAGAAAAGTATTGTCTTATACATGGAAAAACAAAGTACAGTATATGTGCATGCATACAAAAAGGTATTTACAGTTTCAGATTTTTAATTTGCACAGCCAAGCAATTTTCATGCATACAAACAATTCTAGATTATCTATAAGTATGCACTTCTGAAACTGTGTAGAAGAAATGAAAATAGGATTCTGCCCACCCTCATCATATGATGTTCTGTCATGAGTGAAAAAATGTATGTGGTCTGGATAATAGCTTGAAAGAATGTCTGAACTTAATACTGTACTTAGCACTCATGCAGCACTTTAGACAGCTCTCAGACCATTTCACACATGTTATCAGTGTGATCTTGATAACAACTCCACAGAGTAGTTCAGCTGGATATATCTCTATAGTGCAGATGAGAGCTGGGGAGAGGAGATTATCATGGCTTCCCTGAAGCCACTTAGTGGTTCAGTGACAGAAGCACAGTTCAGGCTTTTAGCCACTATTCTACAAAGGCCTGTCAAGCAAAGGTTGCTGCCTAACATAAGAAGGAGCCTGATGTGATTCATGACAAGTAATTACTCACATGAAAGGGCAACACAGAGCCCTTCAAGAGGCAATATAGGCCACAGCGGGGCTGTGGGGTCCTGCTTTTACTCCGTTACCACCCCATCATGACTCCTTTTCTGGCTTTCTGTGTGCCCAGGGCAGATGGTCTCTCATGTGCTCACAGTGCCCCTTCATGGGAATAACAGTTGAGTAGGGCTAGTATTTATAGTCTGTCAACAGTCTGCAAGAATTAAGTAACTCCTCTCCCTAGCAACAACATGGCAGCCACTGAGATAACTTTCCAGTTCTGAGAAGAAACCATGTTTTAGATTCAGGCAGACAGAGTTTGAGGGAAGATAATAATAAATAATAATTGTGTGCCGTCAAGTCAATTCTGAGTTATGACAACCCTTTTCAGGGTTTTTCGGTAGAGAGAACTCAGAAGTGGTTTACCATTCCTTTCTTCTTGGGCTATCCTGAGACTGTCCATGCTGCACAGGGTGGCGCTTCTGGGATGGACAGTGGGTATCACAGCCCTGGCTCCACATCCAGATACCTAACTCACTGAGATAACTTTAGTTAAAGAAAAGGAATAGCATTATCGCTGTGCATACTGTTTTTCTGACCAGCAGAGGGAAGCACAAGGACGAGAAATAAAATATGTTAGCCTTGAATTGCACAAGTTAAAAAAATTAAACTTGGAAGATAGTTGATCCTGTCTCTCAGAGATGATCTTACTCCACAACTTGTTGCTAATTTCATTGATAGAAGCAGTGGCTTTGTTCTGCCAAAAGGCAGGTTAATTTCATGCTGTTAATCATTCTGTTAAAAAAAACTTTGCGGAAAAAGTTTGGGCAGTGCTTCTGACTTTAGTGATTTGAAATTAATGCAATAACAAATTAATTTTATGCTACTCTTGTGCTCTGGAAAGCTATTGCTTCATTAAGAAAACCAGGAGCTGTTTGGATTGGTCTTGAATTGCAGAAAATCTAGAGTAATCTGAGTAGGGACAAGTGGTATTTGACATTACAAATGACACTTCACTTTGCAAATGGCAGTTTTTGAATACTAAGAAGTCTTTAATAATAATCGCAAGCTATCAAGTTAATTTGGACTTATGACAACCCTTTCCAGGACTTTCTAGGTAGTAAGTACAGTACTCAGAAGAAGTTTACCATTCCTTTCTTCTGAGGGCATCTTGGCACTGTCTATTCACAGGAGGCACAATGGGGAATCAAACTGACAATTTCTGGCTCTGCAGCCAGATACCTAAACCACTGAGCTATCCAGCCAGCTTAAGAATTCCTCAGGTGCATATTATAACTTCACAAAGCTTCTTCAGATGACTGCTGCACACAATGAAGTTTGGCTTGGTTTAGGCAGAGCCATTAGTTTTGAAGGAGCAAAAAGATATTAAAATGTAACTGTTGAATAAAAATGAAGTAAGAACTGGTGGAAGCCATTGTGATAAAGTAGACAGAGTGGTGGATTAGAATTCAGGAGACCTAGGTTCAAATTACTACTTGGCCATGGAGACTTGAGGGGAGGTATAGTAAACCATTCCTTGAACAACTTGAAAATCCTATTAGGTTTGACATAGGTCAGATGCAATTTGCTGATACAGAATAAGAGCAAGAAATAGGAGGGCTAGACAAATTTCTCTGGAATGCTGATAAATAGGGTTTGAAAATAATGAAGAGGCTGAAATTGACCAATTTTATGAAGACTTAAAACACCTTTCAGAACTGACACCAAAGAAAGATGTATTTCTCATTATAAGGGACTGAAATGCTAAAGTAGGGAGTCAAGAGATAAAAGGAACAACAGGTACATTTGGCCTTGGAGTTCAAAACAAAGCAGGGCAAAGGTTAATAGAGTTTTATCAAGAGAACAAGCTGGTCATCACAAACGCACTTTTCCAACAACACAAGAGGCGACTCTACACATGGACATCACCAAATGGGCAATACCGAAATCACATTGATTATATTCTCTGCAGCCAAAGATGGAGAAGCTCTATACAGTCAGCAAAAACAAGACCTGGAGCTGATTGTGGCTCTGATCATCAGCTTCTTATAGCAAAACTCAAGCTTAAACTGAAGAAAGTAGGAAAAACCACTGGGCTAGTCAGGTATAATCTAAACCAAATCCCTTATGAGTACACAGTGGAAGTGAAGAACAAATTTAAGGAACTCAATTTGGTGGACAGAGTGCTGGAAGAACTATGGACGGAGGCTCGTAACATTGTACAGGAGGCAGCAACAAAAACCATCCCAAAGAAAAGGAAATGCAAGAAAGCAAAGTGACTGTCCAACGAGGCCTTACAAATAGCAGAGAAGAGAAGGGAAACAAAATGCAAGGGAGATAGAGAAAGTTAAAGAAAATGGAATGCAGACTTCCAAAGAATAGCAAGGAGAGATGAGAGGGCCTTCTTAAATGAACAGTGAAGAAATAGAGGAAAATAATAGAAAAGGAAAAACCAGAGACCTGTTCAAGAAAACCGGAGATATTAGAGGAACCTTTTGTGCAAAGATGGATAAAAAAGTGATTAGATTAAAAGACTGGTTGAACAAAATGAGATCAATAGAGCAAATGAAACAAATTTTTCAGAGTAAGAATATTTCATCGCTGAACTGTTTACAATCAGAAAGATGGACTAATGAATGGGTAAAGAAATATAACAAAGATAGAGAATACACAAAGTATGAACAATTTCTATTATCATATGAAGACATTTAGATGACGGGTTCAGTAAAGGTCACAGTGAGTAAAATTTACGGATTCCTGCTCAATGCAGAAAAAGAAGAAAGTGATAAAAAAGGGGTGAAGCTAGTGTGGGAAGAAGACCTTGGAAAAAGAATAAACGAGGAAAAATGGAGGAAGATGTGGAATATGAGGGTTTTAAGATTTATGTCAGTGAGAATAAGGGAAAAAAATTTAAACTGTGTTTAAGATGGTATTTAACGGCAACAAAATTAAATAAAATTAATGCTAGTTATCTGAATGTCTGTTGGAAATGTGAGAAGGAAATTGGTACATACTTTCATATGTGATGGGAATGTGAAAAAGTACAAAGATTTTGGAAACAAATTTTTTAAGAATTAAATGAGATATGTGGAAAGATTTCGAACTGAATCCTGAGATCACTTTGTTATCAATATTTGAGAATGTGGAATATGATAAGATGATAAAAGAGCTGATAACTACTTTATTAACAGCAGCAAGATTAATAATTGCTAGGCAATGGAAATCAAAATCTGAATTTCAAATGGATGAATGGTATAGTGAAATATGGAATATAGCTCTAAATGATAAATTAACTTGTAATTAGAAAGTTAAGAAAGGAGAGTTGAAAAAGAATAGCTTTTATGAAATATGGGGCAGATTCTTGGAATATGCATTAACAAGAGGAAAGGGGAAAGCTCCAAATCAAGAATCAATGCAGTTCTGGAGAAGAGAACAATAAAAGAAGAGGAAGAATATAAATGGAAGAAGAAGATTATAGCAAGAGGTCCCGTCTATGGTGGTGGGGAACACAGTTATATTGTATTTTGATTTGTGTATTTTATGTTTATGTTTTAAATAAAAAAAGAGAAAGAACAGGAAGGTGACGTCAGGGACTATGGCTTGTGAATCAAAAATTCTTATGATCTGCGGCTGTGTTTCTAATCAAGCCTTAGAGTCAGAACCCTTCTTATGCACAGCAGGAGCAGCATGGCTGGCAAGCAGTAGGAAGCCTCTCCATTAAGGACAGGTTCTAGCTTTACTAGTGTAGTGATAAGACAGCATTATTGAAGACAGCCTACAACAGGTATGGTGAACTTTTCTGGACTACTATTCCTGGAATCCCCAATCAGTAATTATAAGGACTGGGGGAGTTGTAGTCCAAAACATCTGGTCTATAATGTAGTTTTGATAGTTGTGCCCTGTTATCTTTATCTGGAGTGCTAGTTTTACAGAAAATTGAATGCAGACTTCCAAAGAATAGCAAGGAGAAACAAGAGGCCCTTCTTAAATGAACAGTGAAGAAATAGAGGAAAATAATAGAAAGGGAAAAACCAGAGAGCCGTTCAAGAAAACTGGAGATATTAAAGGAACCTTTTGTGCAAAGATGGACATGATAAAGGACAAAAATGGTAGGGAACTCACAGAAGCAGAAGACATCAAGAAGAGGTGGCAAGAATACACAGAGGAATTATACCAGAAAGATCTGGCTGTCCTGGACAGCCCAGATAGTTTAGTTGCTGACCTTGAGCCAGACATCCTGGAGAGTGAAATCAAGTGGACCTTAGAAAGCATGACTATCAACAAGGCCAATGGAGGTGATTGCCGGAAGAAATATCAACAACCTGAGATATGCACATGATACCACTCTGATGGCAGAAACGAGGAGGAATTAAAGAACCTCTTAATGAGGGTGAAAGAGGAGAGTGCAAAAATGGTCTAAAGCTCAACATCAAAAAAACTAAGATCATGGCTACTAGTTCCGTCACCTCCTGGCAAATCGAAGGGTAAGATATGGAGGCAGTGACAGATCTTACTTTCTTGGGCTCCATGATCACGCCAGATGGTGACATCAGCCATGAAATTAAAAGACGCCTGTTTCTTGAGAAACCTAGACAACATCTTAAAAAGCAGAGACATCACCTTGCCAACAAAGGTCCGCATAGTCAAAGCTATGGTTTTTCCTGTAGCAATGTATGGAAGTGAGAGCTGGACCATAAAGAAGACTGACCACCAAAGAATTGATGCTTTTGAATTGTGGTGCTGGAGGAGACTCTTGAGAGTCCCCTGGACTGCAAAGAGGACAAAACTATCAATTCTGAAGGAAGTCAACCCTGAGTTTAGCCTAGAATCTTTTCATCTGCAAATTTAGAAGGATATTAAATAACGTTTTGAAAGTACCAGTCCACAGGCTGGTCTACCTGGACTAAAGCTATTGTTGTAATTTCCCTGAAATGGACTGTTTGCTTATGTTAGCTGAGGATATACATGCATATCTGTAATGCCTAGCTCTGAGGCAGAGCTGAAAGATAAATATGTGGCTGTTAAAAAAAAGGTCAAGCTAATTTTAAAATCATCCACATCATAATAACCATAGTTAAGGCACTGCCTGTAAATCAGCAGGTCCCAACTGGTGCTTTTTGGTAAAGAGGCACTCTTCTTGTAAGCGCTGGCCAAAATAAAATAAAAATCAAATGGCCTATATAGTTGGTTTGGGTTGTTTGGACAGTTTGAAAAACAAGGTCCACATTTCCTTACTTGCTCTTGTAATGAATTTTTGTAACTCATCATGCACCTTCAGCTGGCCTCTGTCCCCAGGCTCACTATCAGATCCCTACATGAGACAGCAGAGTGCCTAGGCACCAGAATGTTTGATTGAAACATTTGGGAGCGTAAAGGAGAATCTCTCTCTCCGAAGTTATTTCCACATGTGCTTCAAGTCAGAATCCGAAAACACTTTGCCTGTAGAAATAACGCAGCAACAGCAGAGCAGTGGCTGTTATGGTCTCCAAGGCTGCCCTGCTGTTTCTACCAGCAACTTTCTCACATACACTGGGAAGGACTGAAAGGGAAATGTACTGTACAGTAGTTGTATTTGATTTAATGTGGTGAGAGACCATTAAACAAGGTTCCCCTTTGTGTGGACCATTGTACACACATTCATCCAAACAAACACAGGCATTTTTCCTTTTCAGACTTTGAGATAAACATGGGATGGTTGCATGTAGCAAAGGCAAGGTTGAACCCATACTCTGACTTGCCTCTATATTTGCAATGATTGACCATCTGCATAGGGTTGAAGAAAAAGTGGACCCAGGGTACAGGTTGCAACAGAGCAGGACATAACAGTCTGTGGCAACAGGCATATCCAAACTTACTTCTCATTTATACTGTACTTTGTTCAATGCATGCTTTATATAGAATAGATTATCTCTTATCTTAACACTAAGCCCTGTAAAATGCACCAGTATTACTGTACTCATACTGCAGTGTACAATTGCTTTCCTAAAACAGGCATTTTGTGGCAGGTTTAAATGACAGTCGATCTGAACTTCACACAATGCTGTGTTGAAAGTTTGCTTTTCTGCAAGTCCTAACAGTTTTGCCTAACATTTCCCTCTAAATTGCTTTGTACAGTTTGCTAAAGGTCAGTACTGTAGTGGGGCACCCAAAAATTTCTGGAAAAGCCCTCTCACTACTAGGGACTTTTCAGGCAGAGAATTTCTTCTGCAGAGTATGGGAAAAGTTCTTTTAAAAAAAACACAACTAGATCACATCTGCAGAGATAAATGAGGACCTCAACCCTTGCCATGAGGTCAGTGCATTGGATGTAGAACAGGGTGTTGGCAGCTGGTGGAACAATTTAGGGAAAGAGGTTTGAAATATCACTTCCACATGGTTTGCCTGGCCATGTCTTTACAGTTCCCATACATTCAAAGAGGCTTAAGCTGGAGAATTAAGCCCTTGAAATAAACCACCAGAGCCATAACAAGCCATTTTGGCACCTGAGGCAAATGGCACCATCTCTCATGCACTCAAAATGTGAATCCCCTAGGGAAAAAAGTGATTTAAGGGAGCAGAATTTGGTGTTCTCTCATAAAAGGAAAATATTTATGCTTGCAAAGAAAGGAAAGGAAGCAGGAGGTGTTGTGGTTTATTTTCTTAAATTTTAGTGCCCTCCACATTTTGGTGCCCTGGGACAAAGTCCCTGTTGTTCCACCTCAGCTACAGCTATGCATTTCACAGGAACACCTTTCTACTTGCCCATTAAATCTTCTGTAGCTGGTTAGGGGCTGAAACATCTATGCACCCAAATAACCTTCCACCCTATTGTGCTTTCTCCAACACTCCAATGAGCTTCAGCTGCTAAAGTCACTAGACACATTTAAGGTGTGTGTGTTTGTGTGTGCCATATGAATGGGGCATACCTCCTCTGACTTCAAAGCCAAATAGATAGGTACAAAAATGTTGAATTATCTCTGCATAGGATGGTGCCTTATTTGTCATCAAAAACGACATGCATCACCCTATGTTAATTTATATGTGCAGGTGCAAAATCAGAAATTAGTTTTAAAAACAGTTTGAAGGGAATTATAGTGCATTTCATTTGAGTATGGAAGATGGGGGTCCGATAATTTATGTGCCTGATGCTCAGATGCTGATAACTATGGATAAGGTTTTATAGGCTCGTCATCTCCCTCCTTGCAATTATTTGCTTTTAGATCAGACTTGTCAGCCCTTCAGATGAAGGAAACCTTCAAAAGGATGGTTTTCTTTTGGTAGTCCTACAAACAGAGGATGATCCTCCTAGAAGTGACTACCCTATATTTGTACAGAGTCCATCTTCTCAACCACTTTTATCATAGGTTCAGATTTGGTATTACTTTGCTGAACAATTGGCAAAATAAAATTAAGGAATAATCTTGCAAAGGTAGGCCTTCAAGGAGCACATGCTCTTCGTAATTTGATTGGGATAGATCCAGTTTGAAATGTCCAGCTGTGATGGTATGGAATATCACTGCATCCTAATTCTTGTTTTATTGCATTCTCTGACAGAAGCTTGTAGAGTGTGTGCAGTGGTGGTTGTTTTTTCCTTTTGAGAAAAGTTTGCTCCTCAAATTTAAAAGAATAGTGTATGTCTGCTTTTATTTCAGTTGTGAAATGAGTTAAAAATATGAATGCATGGTAGGGAATCAGTGCAGAATTATTAGGAACATACCTCCCGAAACACACACACACTTCGTAATAGTGCTGTGATGATATTCAGTAACAAAAAAGGCTAAGAAACAAAATATATACATAAAATGGATCTTTGTTAAGTATTTATATGTTTACCTGGAGTCCTTGGCCCTCCTGAGTTTAACTAGATTATTTTCTCCTATATAGGCCTAAAAGGCATGGAACTGCCAGGAGACTTAGCACATTACAAATGCTTTTTTTTTTCATTCTTTGAAGCTACTTAGGAGGCAAAGATTTGGGAAGGGGGAGAGGGGAGGCTGAGCTTTTTACTGTGATTGGTACGTACAAGAAACTCCTCCTAATGCTGGCTGACATACCCTTCATTTCCATGAGAAAAGAAATTGGTGGCTAGCCTGTTTCCGAAGCTCTTCTGCAGAAAGTTATAGACTTGTCAGAACCACTCAGGAGAAACAGATCGATTCTTGGGAAGAGCAGCCCCTTCACCCAAGACAGACCACCCGAGGTCAAGCTGAAACTCCTTGGAGATTGCCAGCAGGATGGAGGTGCCTCTCTTTACCCTGGCTGGTTGTAGACGTTGAGACTAAAAATCAGTCCGGGTGGGTGGTGGTCAAGGAGCTTTGATCACTTGGCAACTGGTTGGGAGGAAAGAAGATGCTCACTAAAGCCACTTGGCTAATCTTCTTAATGCAGTCTGGCCTAGTAGAAGGGCAATGGTGGTGGCAGCGACTGTGGGGTTCCCCTGGAACAGCCACCTCTCCATTACCAACAGCTGTTAGCGCTGTGACCTCATCAGGCCTGTCAAAGGAAGACTCGACCAGTGGCGTTTCAGCCAGGAAGACGAGGGTCCACTCGGCTGTTTCTGCAGGATGGAAACCTCCTGGTGGGATTTCAGGTGTCAGCAGAGCCCTTCCCCAGTCGATCCTGACAACTGGAGAAGGGGCCTTGACTTTCCCCAAGAAAACAGCAGTGGAATTAGATTTGGAGTTTAGAACAGCAAAGAGAATAAATCTGTGGAAACAAAAGAAAGCAGGTAATATAAACTATAATTTTTTTAAAAAAAATCCCAACATCAACACTAACTCAATGTTTAGATTTCTGTTGTTTGCTCAATGCAGAGAGAGACCATTTCAGATGGGTGCTCTTAAGAATATCGCTTTCTCTCATCCTCACTTGCTCCTTTATATGATCAGCTGCCTCTCTGTTTAACAGGTATGTGAGGTGACTGCTTGCTAAGTGTCTTGAACTTTTGAGATGTGATGTAGTAGACCGATAGAAACACCAAAGGTCCTGTTTGTGTTACCTCAATACTGTAAATGCTACGGTGACACACCTCTTTCCTGTACTACTAGATATCAGAAACCTTGTAGGAGAGGTTGATATGTTAAGAAGGGGTCAAGTGGGGAGATCCAGGAAACTGCAAGTTGTTGAGTTTAATATTTGTTCCAGGTAACTTGGAAGAAATGTGTACAGTTGGTTGGTAGGCTTTCTGTCTGCATCTGGTAGGCTACTCAGAGAACAGATTGCTGGGCTAGATAAGCCTTTGCTCCATAGAGGGGGAGAAGTACTGTAATATGCATGGATGGAAACTCTCTCTCTCTCTCTCTCTCTCTGTGTGTGTGTGTGTATTCTATTTTACAAATGTATCTAGTTTATTGTCTGTACTCTTAACACATTGTTAGAAGTGGAGTTTCCTTTAAAGGCTATTTAAAGCAAAGCACAGCAAAGCGTGCTGCTTATATACCGTCCCATAGTGCTTCAAGCACTCTCTGGGCGGTTTACAAGTTAATTATGCAAGCTACACATTGCCCCCCCCCCCCCCCAGCAAGCTGCGTACTCATTTTACCAACCTCGGAGGGATAGAAGGCTGAGTCAACCTTTAGCTGGCTACTTGGGATTGAACCCCAAGTCGTGAGCACAGTTTTGGCTGCAGTACAGCGGTTTAACCACTGCACCATGAGGCTCCTTCAACACAAACACGAGGCTCCTTTAACTCAAACATGACTCAGTATACTTTGGGTGAATTAGCTTATATTATGATTGATCAGTGGAAAGATACCATGCTTTCGTGTGTCTGATGTTTAATGTATGTTGATTTGAAAAACTTACATGGCTGGAAGAATAAGACTGTGAGAAATGGAAATGTGCATTTGTCTTAGTAAGTGCTACGATCCTAAATTAAAGCATGTGCAGCAACTTTACATCTCCTGTAATCAGGAGTAAAGGGTCTCCCCTTCCCCCATCTTTGTTGTTTTCAAGCATGGCAGCCAATGTCTGTTCTGCAAGTCCATGAGTCAATGTGGATGAAGCCAGTTTGGGACAGATCACATGCAAGAGAAAAGGCTGCTTCCTTAGGCTGAACTGCATGGAGTTTGGGTGCACTTCTCAATTGATTCAGGAAACAGTGTGTTGAGAATGAGGATTAAGGCTGTGGGGTGGGGACCAAGAATTTCAGAGCTTGGGGCCAATTGACCGCTGACAGCACAGCACAGCTTCTTGGTAGCTGCCATTTCCTCTTCAGAGGTCAGTTGAAAACTAATGCTATGCAGTTAGCACTTTCTCCAGTGTGTTCAAGAGAACAATGGCTACCAGCTGCTGTGAGGAGCATTGCTGTTAATCATATAGCAATTAAGAAATCAAGGGGCAAGAATTAGGCTCAAATAACTTCCTTCTCTCATCTCTACAAGTTCTAGAATTCTCTTGGAATAACTTTTAATCCAGCATTAATTGTGCCATACCTATGAGACACATAACAGTTTGAGAAGCTGATTGCTAAATCAGAAAAATGCCTCAAGAATATGGGGTGATATACCTCTACCCCCACACAATTTGTTCACAAATTAGTAGGTTCTTCTGTTTCCATAGATCCATAATGATATTTGTAGGTGTGTTTTAATAGGGAGATCAAGCATGTAAGTGTGGCCTTATAGTTTTAGATTTAACTCTGAAAAGTATCCTGTGACAAGGGGCACGTAAGCAACTTTGGATCACTCAGAGATTATGCTACTTTCCCCCCTTTATCCCCATAAAGAGTTTAGCCTCATTTCTCAAAGTATAATATGAATTCAGCATATTTCTTCAACTGAACTGGTGTGCTTCACAGTAATAAACCAACCACACATCTTAAAAGCTTATTGGGCTGTTGGCTTGTTCAGGGTCCTAGTTTCAGGGGCAGCCCAAGTTCCCTTACTGCCTGGGGTAGGAGCAGAGCGCTGTCCTTGTCACACTGCAGTGGCAGCAGCATCACCTGCTAAAGGACACTATTATGTGTCCCAGTCTTGCCCCTACTTGAAAAAGAAGCCAGAGGAAAATATGGCAGTGATGGGGTCCATGTCCCCCACCCTCTGCCCCCTTGGGGAAGAAGAAAGAGGCCCCAAGGACAGCACAGTTACCCTGAGCCGCTCCTGAAAAGCAGGAGGCGGAGGATGTGACCACCAGCCCTTACCTATTTACTTGCCAAGAAACAAAGCAGCATGGCAGCTGTGGTGATGCTACCCACTCGTCCCAGCTCGTCAAAGGAAGAAGGCACACAGCAAGGCAAAGGTAGTGACAGCCATGACGAAAAGGAGAGCCCATCCTCTCCTGGAAGGAAGTGGTCATAGATGTAGGCATTGCTCTTGCTACTCCAGAAACTCACTTGTGTGTTCGTGTGGAGGAAATGGGGCAGCTTTGTAGAGCAGAAAGCAGGTGGAAACTATAAATTGGCCATTCAAAGCACCTCACCGCCTGAAGCAATGAGCTCAGTTAGTTAGTGACAGGGCTGCCTGTGTTTGATTCATGCTGAGGCAAGTGGCAGTGGAACTACTAAGGGATCTAAGGCAGTGGTCCCCAACCTTGGGTCTCCAGATGTTCGTGGACTTCAACTCCCAGAAATCCTGGCCAGCAGAAATGGTGATGAAGGCTTCTGGGAGTTGTAGTCCAAGAACATCTGGAGTCCAAAAGTTGGGGACCACTGACGTAGGGATCAGCATTGAAGCTGGGGTAATGTGTTTGTCTTTTGGCAAGATCTGTCCTTTTATATGTTTGGTCATTATTATCTTTAATAGAAACAATAATACCCCTCATGCCATGGTCTTGAGCTGGAAAGTGTGCGCAACAATGCAGCTGCTATTTTGAAAAAGCATGGGCTTTTCACATGTTACTTAGCCTTCACTCTGTGACCCCAACAGACTGCAAATTAAGAGACTGGGTATTTTAAAAAACATTTTAGTAACTTTGCTTGTAGTCCATCAAGAACCATGGAATTTTTGTACATCTGAATTCTCTGGATTCATTCAATGTTATTATTTGTTAGCAGATGTTATATATACAGACCAAAAGAGCTATGGACGGAATAGGGGATATAAATAGCAGGACCAAAGGACATTAAACACAAAGGGCAGCAGGCATTGCTATGGAAATCTCAAGCGTTTGAAGGACAAACTAGAGGCTATTTTCATCTAGACTCTAGAGTAACTGGTAATAACTCATTTATTGTGAGTTTATTATGCTCATTTAACTATGACAGTAGAAGTAACCTTGCCTTAAATAAAGGTTAAATGAATAGAACGTAACCTGTGAAGAAATTCTTGTCCAGCAATTTCCTGGTGGAGTAGAGAGGCCAGCCCAAATCGGAAGCTGCTTTCCACCACTTCCATCTGCCTTCTGACATCACACAAGAGCACCACAAGCTTCCCAGATTATCACAGCCTTCCCCATATATAACTTTGGCGACATTCTGAATATGGCATGAAAGCCAGGTTTAGCAGCATTTTCCCATCCCATCCCAACCTTCTCTTATGCTCATGCACACACCCAGCAGTCCTCCTCATTCCTGAAATCTGGTATCTGCCTTGAGAACCTGCTGAGCCCCTGAGACTACCAGAGGAAAAAATAGTTTCCAAATACAGTATCCAGTCCACTTGGATTAGAGATAAATACATTCTATTTTACAATTTCCTTCTTGGGGCCAAAATCTTCCAGGAGGAAAAATCTGCCTGGTTCTTGATTTCAGAGCGGATTCAAAAGCTTTGGTTACACCATTGGACGACAACCCTCAGAAACTTCCAGTCAGCATGATTTCCACATTATACAGGTTGATTACATGTTGTGTGTTGCTGTTCACATGTTATGTTTATTATGATAATTCCAGAAAATTAATACTATCTCCACTGCCCTCCCCTTGGTATGTATACTTGCTCTTCCCCCCCTTAAAAAAATCAAAGCCTATTTAGACAAGCTAAATCACATGTTCCAAAGGATTAACATAAAGCCTTTCTATAGTGGAAGGGATTAAGCTGTGCTTTTTCGTATGATAGACTGTACAATTAAACGAAGAGAAACGATATAATGATCGTGCTGCAAGCCATATTTCCAAGCATGCTAGCAACCAATTTAGACTAGTCCTTTTGCCTTTCCCATCCTGACAATGGAGCTTTTGTTTTCTGTCCAGTCTTTGAGCCACATTATAACTCCTCCAAATCTTGTTGCTGCCTTCACCTCACTTTTTATTAGATCCCCAAGTGCCACAGAGTTCTTTGAACGATATGAATACAGTAAGGTGACAGTAGGTTTTCCCATTCAGAAGAAATGAGAGGGTATTTAGAACTAGGAAGTCTATGATCTATGGTGTGGTCTATGGTCTGTGAATGGAAGGAAGAGAATGATGGAACTGGACAATTGTTACTAAACTGTATTTCATCTACCATTATCCCACAAAAATTAAAAAGGAAGTAATTGAGAGATCTTATGAACCCCCCAGTCACAGAGGGGCTTTCTGGCTGCACTTCTATGAGATCACACATGTTTTGTGTCTTCCAGTAATTTCTACTGGATGTGGATAATTTTGTTATGTTTTCCTAAAATGTGATTGGGTTATTCAGCCATCCTTTGTTGTTGTTGTTGTTGTTTTTGGAGATTTATAATAAAAAGGATGGCTGAGTATCCTCAGTGGTGGCTATCCATTGTTTATTTATTTATTTATTTATTTATTTGATTTATACCCCGCCCATCTGGTATATTCTACCACTCTGGGCGGCTACCACTCTTGTGTCTGTACCATTGGCATTACAGGATTGCTATGGAGAATATAGTGCTAGATCTTAACACATGGAACCATTTTTATTTCTTTACATTTCCCCCAATTTATACTGTCAGTTTCCAATCAATCCACTGAACTGTTATCTACATAAAAGCAGAAGGATCTATTACCTTTTTCTCTTTATAACAGCAGGGTGTATTTGCTCATAAATTTGAATTACATCCTTCCTCAGAAAATTCCAAGATGATTAACAATTGTGATTAGGTTCGTTGTTTGATGTGTGCGATCCCTGTGTTGGCGCGGAAAGGAGAGGCGGAGGCTGGTCCTTGTTCTTAACACAACTCGATTAATTACTAAACAAACTGAACTCCATTGGTTCGAACGAGTCCATTAAACTAAGTTCAGGTAAAAGGCGGTAACTTCGCATCTTAATGCCAGGTGTCTTAATGTCACTTCTTATTGAGGGGCCAGACCAAATCGCTCCCTGTCAGTCATTGGCCTCAGCGGCGTGCTCCGCACCGCGCACACGCTCCCACAACAGGGGTGTCTCGCTCAGTCCCCCTTTTATTGAGGCTGGAGTAAAGAGGGACTGGGATGGATCACCCTCCTCCCCTCACGCTGGTTGTGGGGATATACCACTACCGTCCATTTCAAAGGCTCCAAGTCTCCTCTCGCGTGTATGTCTTTGGGATCCGGCAATAGTCCTCCTCCAACTTGGAGGTTAGAAAATTCCTTAAGCAGTGTGGCAAATCCTTCTTGCCCAGCACTCCATTCTGTTTGTACTGCCCGGTCTCTTCTTTCTGGTAGCACGCCTGTTACAATTCTAAAACTTTGCGCGCCTTTTTCCTCCTTTATATCCCCCTCCCACACGATTAAATCCAGCTCCTCCCCGTTTTCGTCAGCCAAGCACACTTCCAATGACTCCCTCTCTCCTTTCTCCTGTTCTATATCTACTAGTATGCCCTCCACACATCCAGGTCCTTCCTCTGTTCTCTGCTCCATAGAGGACGGCACACTGGTTCTCTCTCCTTCACAACAATGTACATAAAAGATTATTAATATTGTGAATCTAAAATGACAGATATGTGATAAAAGGCAGTAAAACCATCAACACAAACCTGTAGAAGGACTCTTGAAGCAGTTCCCTGCATTTGAAAAGTATGTACAAATACTGTACATATAATTTGCACTTTAACTTGATGTTATATTATTTCTTTATTTTATGGTTTTGTTACTGTTCTGAACCGCCCAGAGTGGCCCTGGCTGCCATATGGGCAATATATCATCATCATCATCATCATCATCATCATCATCATCATCATCATCATCATCATCATCATCATCATCATCATCAACAACAACAACAACAACAACAACAACAACAACAACAACAACAACAACAATAATAATAATAATAATAATAATAATAATAATAATAATAATAATAATAATAATAATAATAATAATATGTTTTTAACTGAGAATGCAATGATGTCACCCTTGGAAACAGCTGAATATCTGGAAATCCAGGGAACAGATGAAGCTGTCACAGAGGTGGCCTTGGCACATGGTAGTCCTTGGGTCATGCTTTTGAAGGGCAGCACAAGCAGAGCCTCCATGGCTAGTCTTAAATCCTGGATTGGTTTTTGAAAGGATGCCCAACTGAAGTCTGTTTTAAAGGTCAAGAACTATAAGGAGGGAGATTAGGGATCTGTATAGCAGACTCAGAAGGCATGTAGGTCACCTGGTCACAGTCCTTCAAACCTGTTATACTTCTTTTAAAATTAAAAAAAAAACATTTCTAATGTTGTAGCTGCACTTTGCCTGTTTTGCAACTGATGCAAGCTCATTTAAAATTAAGTGAAACCATCATAATAATCTTAGAACTGCAGAGCTGGAAGGGATCCTGTGGATCATCAAGTCCAGCCCCTGTTGAGGAGCGACAATGGGGAATTGAACTTTCAGCTTTTAAACCACTGAACTATCCAGTACAGTGGAACCTCGACTTGAGAACGTCCCTACATAAGAACGATTCAAGTTAAGAACGGCTCCATTCACAAAAAGTTGCTTTGACAGCGCCTCGACTTAAGAACGAAAAACAGCTGATAAGGATTAAATGGTTTTCAATGCATTCCTATGGGAAATGGTGCTTCGACTTAAGAACGTTTCGACTTAAGAATGCAGTCCCAATAAGGATTAAGTTCTTAAGTTGAGGTACCACTGTAGTTCTATGATGCGGTGTCATGGTGAAGAATGTCTTTCATGAAATATCTAGAAGCACCAATATACAAAACGGGGGGATAAAAATAAAGATGAATCATTCATATAAT
The DNA here is from genome assembly GCF_051106095.1 of Pogona vitticeps. Classification (NCBI taxonomy): domain Eukaryota; kingdom Metazoa; phylum Chordata; class Lepidosauria; order Squamata; family Agamidae; genus Pogona; species Pogona vitticeps. The sequence goes on along the minus strand of NC_135788.1, from coordinate 76,573,136 downwards.
TACTTCTACACACAAATGACCGATGTACCTCAACCCTGCAAATTGTTATTTGGAAAGGAATCTCACTGAATTTCTTTAGGAATTATTTCCAGAAGGTTCACATTGCAGCTAGGGTGTAAGCCTATGAAGTTCTGTTTAGATAGGTGTGCAAAATAACGCAGTTTTCAAATTGCAGGCTGATGGCTTCTTTCCTGGGAGGAAGCCTAATTAAACGTAGTCAGTCTTACCTCAGAGTATACATGCTTAGAACTGTGCTATGTAGCAGTTGTTTTCTGATTTTACTGTTGGGGAACCCTGTCTTGATCTATATGTAAACACTGCAGAACAATTTCTCTGTTATAGTGCCTGCAGGCCCCATTATGCAGCAGCTGCTGTATAAATGGAAGAAAGGGAAAGAAATTAGAATCTTATGAAGTGGAGGCAGGGGGAGAAAACTCAGCTAGGGTGTGAAGTGTGTCTTAGCTTATTTTTAAGAGGCTTTATTAATGCAGGAAAAATGAACTTCAGGGAACAGATATGCTGTACTTGGTGAAAAATTGAATAAAACTGCAAGAGAATGATCTTAAAAAGTTTAGAAAATACTAAGTCTTGGCACAACTATTAAACTGATGTGGTGTTTTTATTTTTATGTGTACATGCGATCAGCCTTCTCTTTGCTAATATATATATATATATTAAGTTAACGTTGAATTGGAGTCATTTGTGAAAGTAGATGCTAGCTGCATCTATACATTTATCTATGGGATTAGTCCCCATCTTCCTTGCAGATGAACAGCGCAGGATGTGAGGGCTGAAGAATCCCTGGGAGCTATAGTTCAAAAATACATTTCCCCCAGCCAAGGCTGTGTTTTTTGGCTGAAACATAGGACAGAAAGTGTCTGTGTATGTTTGTATATGCACATGTATACACACATTTCCCGTATTTCCTTTACAGTGGTGCCTCGCTAGACAGTTACCCTGCATGACAGTTTTTTCACTAGACATTGACTTTTTGCGATCACTATAGCGATTCGCAAAACAGTGGTTCCTATGGGGGAATTTCGCTGGACAATGTTTGGTCCCTGCTTCGCAAACCAATTTTTGCTAGACAATGATTTTGACAGCTCCCTCCGTGCTTGCAAAACGGGTGTTTTGGGGACCTAAGCTTCGCAAGACAGTTATTTAAACAGCTGATCAGCTGTTCGCAAAGCAGCTTTCCTATGGCCGATCTTTGCTAGACAACAACGATTCTTCCCCATTGGAATGCATTAAACAGGTTTCAATGCCTTCCAATAGGGAAATGCTTTTTGCTAGACAATGATTTCGCTAAACAGCGATTTCAGTGGAACAGATTATCATCGTCTAGCAAGGCACCACTGTAATATGTATGAGCTAAGTCTAATGGTAGGGATTTAACATTCAAGGAATTTAATTTAGTTGGGACTCAAAGATTTAGCCATAGAAGTAAACCAAGTACAGAAACCCTCAAACCTCTGAGAAATAGTCCTGAAACAAAAGTGTCAAATTCTGGTATCTCCATTCTGCTGCTCCATGTCAGACATTACCACTGACCTGATCAAAACCAGTTTCATCTTTAAAAAAAAGAGAGAGAAAAGAGAGAAAAAGAGAGAGAGAAATCATCTTATTTTGGAAGCTAAGCAGGTTCAAGCCTGGCTACTATTTGAAAAGAGGCCCCTAGGGAATACCAAGAATCTCTGGGTAGGATTAGGAGAAAATTGTGCCTGGAGAGGTGGTGCTGGCCAGAGCTGACAGTGCTAAGTGGACCGATGTCTTGGTTCAACATAACACAGCTTCCTGTACCTTTAAATATCTTCCTTAGAAGTCAACTGACACTTAATTTATGGAGGTTCATCCTATTAGCCTAACAGATGCTAAAGGCATAACAAAAGGTAAAGGTAAAGGTTCCCCTTGACAATTTTTGTCCAGTCGTGTTCGACTCTAGGGGGGGCGGTGCTCATCCCCGTTTCCAAGCCATAGAGCCAGCGTTTTGTCCGAAGACAATCTTCCGTAGTCACATGGCCAGTGCGACTTCTACACGGAACGCTGTTACCTTCCCACCGAGGTGGTTCCTATTTATCTACTCGCATTTGCATGCTTTCGAACCGCTAGGTTGGCGGGAGCTGGGACAAGCAACGGGCGCTCACTCCGTCACGTGGATTCAATCTCACGACTGCTGGTCTTCTGACCCTGCAGCACAGGCTTCTGCGGTTTAGCCCACAGCGCCACCACACTCCCATTTTTAAAAAAAGGCATAACAAAGCCAGTTACTAACTGTGTGTCATTAAGTTGGATCCAACTTATAGTAACCCTTTTCCTGGGCTTTCCAGATAGAGAATACTCAGAAATGGTTTACCATTCCCTTCTTCTGGGGGCATCCTGAGCCTGTGCAGCTTGCCCAAGGCTACTAAGGCTGCCTAATTCACAAGAGACACAGTCAACATGCATGAACACCTAGCCTCTGGCTCCGCAGCCAGATAGTTAAACCACTGAGATATCCAGCCAGCTTATTGTTTCTGAATAAGTGGTTATACTGGAGCACTCAGTACAGTATTAGGCATTTTGAATGTTTGGTGTACAGGTAGCGATAGGAAAATCAGAACCACATGTTGGGTATTTAGAAGGTGAACTTTCACTTTTTCATTGAAAAGCAGTGAGGAATGGGAGTTATTTTACACTGCAGAAACGAGAGAGAAGAAAGGAATTTAACTGCATCCCCGCTTATTGGCTTTTCCCTGAAATCCATCCTCCAGCACTCTCACTCCCCTTGAAATTACCGTCAACCTTTTGGTTATCTGCTGCTGTAGAGCAATATATCCTGTGATTTTGCATGAGGAGAAACAGCTCTTCATGAACTTAGCTCTCTAGGATGAGTGCAAAGCAGTATAGAAGATCCAGCAATTCAGTACATGTAGCCTAATACTTAAAAACTTGGTTTAAAAAATAGCAATTGGTGGTAAAAAATGTTTTTACAAGTGTTTGTTACTTGTTGGTTGTGAGTGCCTTATCTCCCATTGTCCAGACTAAAACTGGATGGTGAGAGCAAGCTTCGTGTTCTTTCTGAGCAATTGAGTACAATATTGCCTGCAGGATTTTCTGTACATCTTTGGTAATAAAGGGGACAGGCTACTTAGTTGGGAGTAATAGGAAGTAGGGAAGGGTGAGAAAAATTCAGATAGGATGCCATTGTTAGAAAGTAGCAAATTGCCATGTGTTAAAATGGTGTGATTGACATCTGTCAGGGTCTTCTGGTCTCCCCTAGCTTGCAATTTAGCGTGCTTTGTTTTGCGATAAGTCATCAGGAGGCAAAGAAAGCCTTTAACATGTTGCAGAGTTTTCAGTTTTCTGGTAAATTTCTCTCTCCCTCCCTTTTTTGCGACTTAGTACAGAGATCTACAGAGGAGAATAGCTTCAGATTCCCGAGAGTCCACCCTCTTCTCATTAACTGGCACTTAAAGTCCCAGTAACTCACTTTGAGACATTTGTATGAGAAATCATTTAAAAAATTTCTTTACTTCCAGTTGCTTGAAATTACAAACTTGTGCATATTGTTTTCTTTACTGCATACCTAGTCGCAACCAACTGAACAGATCAACAACAAAAAACAACTCTGTCCAACTGACTGTAGAAAGGGATAGAATTCTCAACAGAGAGGCGAGCTTCTTTCTGAATTTCAAAGGGAAGGATTGGTTAGTGTTGGATAAAAAGACCATCACTCCAGCCCAGAAAAATCACTCAGACAGCATGCAAGGTTGTAAATAAAACTCCAACATAACATGTTTTCTCCTTCTAATGAAGTGTTTGTTTCCATCCTGAAACATCTTTGGGAAGGGCTTATGATCACAAACTTTCCTGGCCCCACCAGATGGTGAAGCATTTGGCTGTACCTTAGAGCCTTTCTTTAGAAATGTGAAATACCAAAACATTTTAAAATAAATAATTTGTGGTGTTTCTCTTGTGTTACAGAAAGAGGATCAAAGGGGAATCTTGACCTCACGGAACTAATAGGAGTCCCACTTCCTCCTTTTGTCTCCTTTATCACTGGCTATGGAGGATTTCCAGCCTACAGCTTTGGACCAGATGCTAATATAGGCCGCCTGACAAGGACTCTTATACCCCAGCCATTCTACAGAGATTTTGCAATCACCATTACAGTCAAACCAAATAGTGACCATGGAGGTGTATTGTTTGCCATAACGGATGCTTTTCAGAAGACCATCTACCTGGGAGTCCGACTATCACCTGTGGATGACAGCACCCAGAGAATCATTATGTACTACACTGAACCTGGTTCTCAGCTATCTCGAGAGGCTGCTTCATTTAAGGTCCCAGTGATGACCAACAAGTGGAATCGCTTTACGCTGGCTGTGCAGGACAGTGAGGTCATCTTGTTCATGGACTGTGAGGAATATAACCGAGTCCAGTTTCAGAGAACAGCAGAGACCTTGCTCTTTGAATCCAGCTCAGGCATATTTGTTGGGAATGCTGGAGCAACAGGACTTGAAAAGTTTACTGTAAGTATGTGTCCAGCAGAGTTGTAGGTTGTTTTGCAGCTTAGCTTGTGTAAGATCCAGCCATGTTCAGAAGCCCACACTCTTACAATGCTTTCAAGCAAAATCTTTTACCAGTCAATGGAGTAGAGAGCTCTGATTCAATTATTCCCAGTCATACATCCATTATCTGATTAATAGTAGTCTTGATTACTGCCAGTATTTGGGACTAGATCAGGTCCTTGATCTGGGTTTGGGAAGAAGTAAGGAAAGGTGAGAATTGCAGGAAAGAAGAAGAATAAACCTCACAACCACAAGCACAAAAATACTCTTTCAAACTTTGTTTCCATTTCAGAAGAACACAAAAGATAGTCACCAAACAGTTGTGTAGAACTGATAGTCCCCCTCTTTCCAAGATATAGTGGCTGGACAACTCCTAATGAAATGTACTGTGTAATTAGAAAGTGGGCTGCTTCTCTAAGGAAATCAGAATTTATGATCAGTAACTATGTGGACTGGATTTCTCAGTGAGTTTGATACCTAACTGTAGAGCTAGAGGTTGGGAGTTCAATTACCCACTGTGCCTCTCAAGTGTAGAACTAACCTATATAGCCCTGGAGATGCTACACAGCCCCAGGGTCCACCAGAAAAAAGAAATGGTAAATGGCTTCTGTATATCCTATACCTAGCAAACCCTGGAAAGAGTCACTTTAAGTTGGAATTAACTTGACAGCATGTTGCTATTATTATTATTATTATTATTAGTTATGTGGGAAATACCATTCTGTTGATAAATCCTTTTTGTTTGTTTGTTTTTAAATTGAAATACACTTCTCCCTTGGATTGCATGGATTTGAGCAGCACGGTTGTGGTAATATATGGATTTTTTTTCAACAAACAAATACTGTGCTGCTGTTTCCATAGTCTTTCGAGACTGAAGGATGCCTAACTAACTAAGTTTGTCTTCAGGATATAGCCTGGGAAAGGTGGGTCTTGGATTACCAAGGCTCCTATTGCTGTTGAGTGCTGCTGGGGCATGCTATAGAGTTAATAAAATAAATTCATTTGTTCTGTATGTGTGTGAATCAGCTGTTTATGCTTTGTGGTTATGTTTTTGGGGACATAATTGTTATATATGAATTTTGAACTACATGGGGGCCCAGCACACCTAACCCCAGTGTTGCTGAAGGGAGAAGTGTACTACAATAGAGCACAGAGTTCTCCTTTCCTGAAAAATGTAGAACTTCACTTCCTACACTATTTTGGTCCTTTGTCCTTCGCTTGCCAATGCCATCTATGTAATTAGATGCCTTTGTACAGTACTATATATTATATATTCACCAGAGCTTAGAATGCTGTTTTTTAAAAGTTACTCCTCATTTTTAGAAAATAATTTTTTACTGTTTTTCATTATTATGATTTTATTTATCAGCCTTCATGTAATATGTTATGCTCTTAAGGTGTTTTATTTGCTTTTTTTAGCCCTTTAACAAAGGTTGATATTGCAAAAAAGACACCGGGTCTTTCCAAATCACTTGAAAGTGCCCCCCCTTCTTCAAAACTGTGAAATCCTGAGTAAAGTTTGCTCACACAGCTTGGAAACAATGCATTGAAATTAATGTATTCAAATTAAACGACTTAGTTTTCTTCAAATGTGTGAAAAGCATCCGGTCATCTAATGCTTTAAAATGTTAGTTTTAAAAATAACATTAGATAGAAAATAATTCCAGTGACAAAAAGAGCAGTTCTGAAGGAACTCATAACAAATGCACTGCTAAGGGTGAATGGTGACAAGTTAGATGCCATTCTATATAAACCCTACTGTTATGAAAAGTAATGATCTAATTGATGAATCAATAATGCTAATTCAATTAGTTCAACTGTTACAGCAACATCAGATATAGTTGTTATGTTACTTTTTAAACAAATTGTCATTAAGCCCTCCCAAAAAAAAAAAAAAAGGATGAAATCCTTTTTGCAACTATGGCTGTGGCAAACTAATAACATTATCAGTGGAGGAGATTTTTGGAAATTAAACTCTTCTTACTTCTTTCTAACAGCTCCTATGGCTCCTTTTTCATCATGTGGAAATCACATAAGAACTCTTTAACTAGGAAAAAATTGTTGCTACCAGGATGACATTACTAACAGCAGCAATTTTCTATAATTAATGCCTTCTATGCCTGTCCTGCAACTCCCGTGAGTTCTAAACTATGAAAGAGATTACATGGGAGCATCTAAAAATCACCCCCTGCTGATGGTGTCATTAGCCTTTTGGGGGTATAGTTGCAGTAACAGGATTTCAGCTGTTGCGTGTTACAGCTGTAATCACTTTTTGCGATGTGTTACTTCAAGCTTCGTTATCAGTGAATATGTGACATTTTGAAACCTTAATTTTTTGCTGCCATGCCATGAGATTTCTGTGAGGGCCTGTGTTGAAATATTGGTTGCCACAAGATGGCTGTTGGTTTAAATGTCTTTGCAAGAGGATCAAAGAAATGTGTTCTGTCAAGAGCTGTTGGCTATGAAATCCAAATAGAACTTCCACGTTTAGAGAGAATGGCTGAAATCCTGTTGCGCAGCTCCATGTGTGCAATGATAATGGTGGCGGCAGCAGGAGCGGCGAATCACAGCTGATTAAAGGCAGATTACATCCAATTGAAGATGATTTTGGGTTGGACATGACTTGTACACAACGTGACAAAGTCTAATGCACCTGAAATCACCAAAGGAAGCCTTTAAACAGTGGCAGTTGCACACGCGGAAATGTGAGCAGGATTTCAGCCAATGGACCTCTGAACTCTAACTGCATGAGTCAAACAAAAGAGAACCTTGTTTCTTTCCTGTCCAGCGCGTGTGGTTCCCAGTGGCATTTGGCTAGATGTTTTTTTTTGAAAATGGATGTTGGACTGAATGGACTTTTGGCTTTACCACTAAAGCCTTTATTATAATAGGTTATAATAGTTTCATGTAAATGTTATAAATTGAATGTAATGAAATGTTAACATAATGGCATATTCAAACTTTCTCAGTACTTCAGGCTGCTGGTGTGTATGTTTGGATCTCAAATGCTCTTCCACAGAACACTTCGCTATGCGTTGAGTGTTTGGGAGATGACTTCAGCCTTGACTTTTTCTTGCTGTAAAATGGAGGGGAGTGTTTATTGTGTAATAACTCTACAGTATTTGCTTATTTTTTTTTCTAGCCAGGAAGGCCCCCAAGGCAATGCACACCAATCCTTCATCCTTTTCCTTACTTCCAACAGACCTTTAGTATGGTCTATGTAACTGAGAGCCTTTTCAAGAACAGCAATTGTACTCTATAGGGCTTTTCATGTGTTCTCTGAGAGATTCTTACTAAAAAATGTCATCTTACATTGTTATTCTCAATCTTTACAGGGCTCTATCCAGCAGCTGACAATCAAACCTGACTCAAGGGCTATTGAGGATCAGTGTGAAGATGATGATCCATATGTGAGTACTCCTACATACACATTTTTGTAATAATGATAAGGATTTAGAAGTAGATGTCAATATAACAATGTAGGAACCCTTTCGTCCACAGTACTGCTAATAATTCTCAATGTACCCAGTTCTCTAGATGGAGGTTACAAACTATGATTGTTTGTTTTAATGATGGAGAAAGTAGTTGATGAGAAGCCTGGTAGATGGATGGAGAGAAGTATGATACAGGTTCTGTGGGGTGTGCAGTTTCTATTTATACAAAGTAGTTGCATAGACTTCTAGAGGAGCCTCAGGGGTGTCGCTTAGTAGAAGCTGGGATGTCAGAACAGGTAGGTTTTACCTTTCTCTAGTGGTAGAGCATATCCTTCATGTGCAGAACCTTCCAAGTCCAGTCCTCATGTGCTTCAGTAAATGAATGTCAACTGTACCCTCCCCCACCCCACCCCCCCTACCCCCGTGGACTGCAACGCAAGTGCAGGGCAGACAGGGCTGGTACTGCTATGAGGCTTAGTGAGGTGGTGACTTCAGGTGGCAGGAAGCTGGGGCCTATGAATGCATTGCTCTCCAAAACCACTGCTGCCCCACAAGGGTCCCAAAAGGCCTGGATAAAAGGATAAATGAGTGGCCCCTTGACAGAGAGCAGGAGCAGGAGTAGAAGAACATTTATGATTGCTGCCAACCACTTTTTTCCCCCCTTCACAGTAACCCTGCTTCTCCTGACCCTGCTGTTCCTTGGTTATGGGAGGCAGTATTATAGCACTGCTCCTTTCTTATCACATCTAGGTCTGCTTAGACCTCCTCCTGGTGTCCCTTCCCATGTTTGTCCTAGGAGGCAGTGCTGTTTTCATCCCCTCTGCCATCCCCCCATTGGCCTACATTTGAAAAAGGGTTACTGTCTTGCTGCTTCTGCCACTGCCTGTAGGCAGCAGAGGCATGCCCCCCTGTCCTGTGGGGCATGCAGCTAGTTGGGAGGGCAGACATATCTTTCTACCTCAAGCTGCGGGATAACTTGGGTTCGCCCTGATGGCAGGGATAGGGGGTCTGTGGGCTTCCAGAGGCTGAACCACAACTCCTGTGTATCATCACTAATGGTATTGTCTGAAGACCGATGGAATTTGAAGTCTTGCCCCTGGCTAAATGTATCTGTTTTGTAATCAGTCATGAATTCAGTCTGGGGAACGTATGTGTACTTATGCAGTTTGGTCATCTTTCATGTGCTGGATATGCAAACACAATATCTATTAAATTTCTCATGTGAGCTTCAGCTAAACCCATAATTCTGTCCTGGGTTTTGTAGGCTTCAGGTGAGGGCAGTGGCCATGACAGCATTCAGGGGCAGGAGGGTATCCCTGAGACACATGAAGTTATTTGGCCTACGCAAGCCCCAGTAAGTATTCAATTTTATCTTTGTGGCTTCCATCTAATTAACAAAATCTTTTGATGCAATTTTTAAATTTTAGGCACATGGTAAGTAAATGCAAGCTCATTGTTACATCAATAGCAAGTTTTAAATTTAAAATGTCTTATTTATAAAGCCACTTTCTTATGTGATAAGGGTTGTCTCATATATTTATTTAAGATATTTTCACCCCAACGTTCTCCTTAATAAAGACCCAAAGCAGCTTGTGTTATTGAAAGACAATATTTAAAGCTAAAAACAATGAGTATTCAAAGGTGAGTTTCATAATTGAAAGACAATATTTACAGCTAAAAGCAAAAATTAAAAAGGAAGAAATACCACTCTGAGAAATGTAAACACAAGTGATACTAAAAACACAGTCGAAGCAGTAATGCATAATAATCCATCTAAAAATTCCATGCAGGTAGCCAGTCACTAAGGGAAAGCTTGCCTGATATGTAGAAACTGGTTATGTTTTTAGTCAGTCAATAAAAAATGTTGTCTGGTTGCATAACATGATGAATGAGTAAAACAATAAAAACAGTATGTAATAAAAACAAATGTAACTATCAGTGCAGGAAACACAATATAAATTACAGTATATAAAAGGAGTGATTCTGTCACTTTCCAAGCAAGACTAAACTGTAAAATCTGTAGTCTATAATACAAAATGTATGTAAGAAAAGCAGAGTGTTTGCCTGGCAGTGAAAAATAACTCTGATTAGATCTTTAAAAGAACTGTAAAATAACATCAAAAATTTGATTTCAAACTGACCTGAAGCCTTTGCAGCTGACAGAGCATTGCCATCACATGAACGTATTAACCAACCCCAATAAGTACATTAAAGCAAAAAGCAAAGCAAAGCGTGCTGCTTATATACCGCCCCATAGAACTTCAAGCACTCTCTGGGTGGTTTACAAGTTAATTATGCAGGCTACACATTGCCCCCCCACCAAGCTGGGTACTCATTTTACCCACCTTGGAAGGATAGAAGGCTGAGTCAACCTTGAGCTGGCTACGAGGGATTGAATCCCAGGTCGTGAGCACAGTTTTGGCTGCAGTACAGCGGTTTAACCACTGCGCCACAAGGCTCAGTCCTTCTTGAACTAATGGAACTTTCCAAACCATTTTCAATGGCAGGTCAGTACACAACCCATGTAACTGCAGGCTACCAGTGTGTGTATAACTGTTGTCAACAATCTTTATTTAGACAGATGTGGTTGCTATTTCTGCCTAAGGTAGTACAAGATTCTTGTACTCCTGTGCACTGAACTCTCCTGTGCCTTAAGTTAGAATAATGGATCCAGGAACATCTCTAAATTGAGCACCTGCTCCTTCAGTGAAAAAGTAATCCTCTCCAGAACAGGTATAAAATCACTGAAGTGGGCAGGTAAACCACTTGTTAATAGTATCTTTGTCTTGTCCGAACTAAGCTTCAGTTTCTTCATTCTCATTAAAACCATTATTCTATTCATGCACTGATTCGGACTTTCACTGCCTCACCTGGGCTAGATAAAAAAGAGAGAGATAAAGTTGGGGTTTTGCACATTAATGACATTGCAGCACATATATCGAGATAATCTGCCTCAGATGTTTAATGAGGATGTTAAATAGCACAGGAGTAAAAGCTGAGACCTGCAGAGCCCTGAGATGGAAGACAACAATAATCCACCAGCACCATTCTTTGGAAATGGCCATCCTAGTACAAAAGGATCAGGAAGAGAACAACACCTTACTCCTTTAAACGAGTTCAAATCCCCACGGCTGGGTGCACTGCATCCAAAAATATTGAAGGAACTGGCTGAAGAGATCACAGAACAACAGTCTTATTATTTTCTTGAAGTCATGGAAGATGGGTGAAATGCCAGATGATCGGAGGACAGTAGATGTTGCCTCAATCTTAAAAAAGAACAAAAAAAGAAAGAAAAGAAGAAAAGAAAAAGAGGAAACAGGAAACTACAAACCAGTCAGCCAGACATCAATACCACAGAAAATTATGGAACAGATTATAAAGTACTCACTCTGCAAGTACTTTCAAAGCAATGCAGTAATAACTAAGAGCCAACATGCCAGATTAATCTTACTTCATTACGTGGTAGATGGTCTGGTTGTTATAGACGTAATACACCTTGACTTCAGCAAAGCCTTTGACAAAAATGCCCCAATATATTCTGATTATCAGAATATATTAGTGTGGGCTGGATAGAACAACCGTCTGGTGGCTACACAATTGGCTAGAGAATTGTACTCAGAGGGTGATGATTAATGGCTCCTTCCCAAACTGGGAGGAGGTAACTAGTGGGGTACCCTCAGGCTTAGTCCTGGGCCCTGGGCTCTTTAACATTTTTATTAAAGACTTGGATGAGGGAAAACTTATCAGATTTGCAGATGATCCAAAATTGGGTGGAATAGCTAATACCCTGGAAGACAGAAACAAAATTCAAAAAGATCTTGATAGGACTGAGCACTGGGCTGAAAACAACAGAATAAAATAAGGGATAAGTGTAAAGTTGGAAAAAGCAAACGCACAGTTACAAGATGTGGGATAATTGGCTCAGTAATACTATGAGTGAGAAGGATCTTGGAACTGATGTAGATCACAAGCTGACTATGAGCCAACAGTGCAGTGTGGCTGCAAAAAAAGCAAATGCTATTTTAGCATGCATTAACAGAACAATAGTATCCAAATCCCATGAGGTACCACTCTATTCAGTACCAGTTAGGCCTCACCTAGGGTACTGTGCCCAGTTCTGGACACCACATTTTGAGGACTGGAGCAAGTTCAAAGGAGGGTAACATGGATAATCAGGAGATTGGAAACCAAGCCCTATGAGGAAAGACTAAAATAACTGGGCAGGTTTAGTCTTGAGAAATGAACTGAGGGGAGATATGATAAGGGTAAAGGTGCTCATCCCCGTTTCCAAGCCATAGAGCCAGCGTTTGTCCGAAGACAGTTTCCGTGATCACGTGGCCAGCGCAACTAGACACGGTACACCGTTACCTTTCCACCGTGGTGATACCTATTTATCTACTCACATTTACATGTTTTCAAACTGCTAGGTTGGCAGGAGCTGGGACAAGTGACGGGAGCTCACTGCATTGTGTGTATGTGATCCTACGACTGCTGGTCTTCCGACCTTGCAGCACAGAGGCTTCTGCAGTTTAACCCACAGCAGCACCATGTCCCTCCTGGAGATATGATTGTTGTTGTTGTTTATTTGTTTAGACATGTCCGACTTTTCATGACCCCATGGATCAGAGCACGCCAGGCCCTCCTGTCTTTCACTGCCTCCCGGCAGTTAACAAATACTTGAAAGCAGTCATACAGAGGAGACGCAGGATCAGTTCTTGATCATCCCAGAGTGCAGGACACGCAACAATGGACCCAAGCTACAGGAAGCCAGATTTAGGCTGGATATCAGGAAAAACTATTAGAGCAGTATGACAATGGAACCAATTATTTTGGGAGGTGGTGAGCACTCCAACGCTGGAGGCATTCAGGAGAAAATCAGACAACCATCTGTCAGTTCTGCTTGGATTTGAATTCTTGCCTTGAGCAGGGGGTTGAACTCGATGACCTTATATGGCCCTTTCAGTTCAATTATCCTATGATTCTATCATTCTATATACATACTCCTGAATGAAAAGGTCTATCCAGTCTTGCGTCTTGTTTCCTACAGTGGAAAGTCACACACCTATAGGAAGCCCGCAAACAGGACATGCATACAGTGGCTCTGTCTTCTGAAAATTAGTTTCAGAGCTGCAGTAGCTGATGCTGGAGGAGGTGCATAGGCACCATGACTAGATGGCATTGATGTGTCTCAGGGTCACTGAAATCAAACTGAAATAGTGCACATCCACCCACCACTGAAGTTAGTCTCCACCAATGCACTGTACCTTTTAAAACCATCAGTGGCTGTCACTGTACCTTGAGGTAGTAAATTCCAGATCAATGTTTTGGGATGTCAGGGTGCCTCTACTTTAGCTGTCATACACTCAGCAACCTGCAATCTAGGTGTCCAGGTGGATGAACTCCTAGTTCTAATCATTGTTAATTTCTGCCTGAAATATGGTACCTCTGGCCCGTAAGCCAAATCTGCTAGGATTCTCCACCTGCTCTGCTAAAATCTAACCCTCTCCACCAAGCATGGCACAGTAGGATGAAGACCTAATTCCTAAATTCCTTATCTGATTGATGCTGATCACGGACAGAGTGGCCTGCCCAGCAGGTAGCACTAATGCTTCCACTTGGGGGAGGGCATGTGCACAGGGGAATGAATATGTGGAGAGAGGAGGCTGGAAGGGATAACCATGTATATATGTAGAACAGAGTAAATGAATGTGAGTAAGTTTGTGTAAATGGGACATCTATGTGTGCATTAAGTATGAATGGTATGGAGGGGTGTGTGTGTCCGTGTCCGTGTCCGTGTCCTGTGTGTGTGTGTGTGTGTGTGTGTGTGTGTGTGTGTGTCCGTGTGTGTGTCTGTGTGCCCGTGTGTGTGTGTGTGTGTGTGTGTGTGTGTGTGTGTGTGTGTGTGTGTGTGTGTGTATGTGTGTGTGTCCGTCCCATAGTCATTCACATTAAACTGAAATAGTGGCACACACCATACTGGAAACTTATATCCTTCATGAATCTTCATACTCAGCTCAGCAGGAAGCTCCAAAAATACCTCAAAATTATGAGTTAGGTAGAATCTAGAAACAGACTAGGTGATACATTGTTATGAAAAATGCACTTGGAGAGTATGATGTTTGTTTTCAGATGCTTGTAATTTTCACTGTGTCTTCTTTTCTACATAACATGAAATTCAGTGCATCAGATTAGAATGCAGGAGACCTGATTTTTCAGCACGGAAAGTCAATGGGGTGACACTGGTAAAACCTCTCCTTAAATATCTTGCATGCCCAGGAAACCCTCGCTAAGATTGCCACAAGTCAGAACTGAGTTAACAGCACATAACACACACATCACATAAGATGCTTAGCATACTTATTTGAGCGGATTTGGGCAGCGAGGATTAATTGTATAAGATCTGCAAAGCACTTTTTGGCCCATATTTCAGTTTTTAAATAATTTTTATGTACTGCACAAGGAAACACAGGTCTCTCTTAACATACTTCACAGTTTAGAGACTTCTCAGCAGATTGAGACTAATCACACTAATTCAAGGAATGAAGCCAAAAAGAGGTGATTTTATGGTTTAAAGACAAGTACTATCCTATAAAGCTTGTATCCATTCTACACTCCTTTGGAAACTGTATTTTTTTTTTTTTGGTCTTTAGTCTGCCTCCAAACAAAGAGCAGTCTGTGAAACCCTAGCTCCGGCTACAGTAGGGTTCTTTGTGTGAGATAATCACCCCATGTTTTACGCTGTGGAAATTTTCAAGCCAACAATCATAAGCCAGAATGCCTGTAAAGCAATCAGCTTTTTAAGCCATGAGAATTTAATGGGAAAGTACTTGGGGGCCGGGGGAAGGGCAACAAGATGCATTGCTTCAAGTTTATTTACTGAAATTTATTGAAGTACTATTAAGAAGTCCTGTGTTATATTGGAGGAAACCGCAATGGATCAAGTCTCTCAAGATTTATGTTCTAGTGAAAAAAACTGGGGGCGGGGGGGGGGGGAATGTGAGCTGTGAAGTTTGTAAATGCCACCAAGTCCCTAGATTTATATCCAAACTGGGGAGGATAGTTGTGGAATTTCAGTGTATCTTTCCTTGCCAAATTCCAAATCAGCCAAGACCAAGGCACTGTCTGATAGCCAGCTCAGCCACTGACAGATGCTTTTAGAAAGCTGATGTTCACATGGGAGTGTTACAAATTGCCAAGCAAACTGCCTAGAGCTGTTCCCTCTACTGAGTGAGAGTGAAGTGAATGAAGGGCCATGATTTTTAATAGTGCAGTTGCCAGCCTAATAAACTATTTTTCAGTGTCCAGTTTGCCTTGAGCACTTTGGGAAATGCTCCTATAACAAACCAGCACCACTGTGTGGCAATGAAGGAGAAATAATACCATTTTTTAAAAAGAAACAGCTTGGTGCCCACAGTGATGCACAAGAGTACCTAGACAGAAAAAAAAAGAAATAGGGAATGAATAAAGAAAACATGAAGCAAATTGGCACCCTCTCCTTTTTTGCAGCGTATCACAGCCTATTAAATAGTTCTTCTTAGGCTGCACCACCTGCTGAGCTACAAGACAGCAACATTAACAAGCTGCAAACAAGGCTTTCCTTCTCTCTCCCTGTGTGGCCAGTCAATTCAGACTGCCCCAGGGAAAACCAAATCCCTGGTGTGAGTTCACAACAGATGAATGTGAGTGAATTCACATTTTCCTTGCTGTCACACCCATACCCTCTTAAGAAGAATTAGTTAAAAGATCTCAAGGAGGGGAAGGCCTCCAACAATCAAAGGAGATTATTCTTTGGAGGCAATTGCATCGGGGTGCATACTGCTGTCTCAAGCAGATGTGTTGCATGAGATCAAGGACAATGAAGCAAATAACAGAAAAAAGAAGACAAGGCATAACCAAGGAGTTCATGGGAGTGCAAGATTTGAGCCATCTCCAGAATTTTCAGTAGCTGATCCAAACTGGAAAGTGATGCTATAGATAGGATGTACAAGCCACATGAACTTTAATGTGCTTCTATTGTGATTCAACATTTGCTCAGTTCTTCATGCCACCCCATATTAGAGGTGAGCAAACCTGTTAGGTTCGCTTTCCCTTACCTTTTATCATTTTACTTTTTGTTGTTACATTATTGGTAAATTTTGATAAAGAGCAAACCAAAACAAAATTGTCATCCATGCTTATAGCCAACTGCATCTTCTTAAATCAAAAAGGTTGAAGTAGCAGCAAAGAAATCCAGACTCAGTACAGAGTGCAAATATTTCATGTGCTGCTTCAGCATCCCTGAAATAATAGTCTACTTACTTCGTTATTCCTCGATAGCCAGCCAGGCTGTATGCATAAACTGAAATTAAAGCTACTCTTAAAAGGGGACGGTTAACATCTAATATATAAGCAAGTATGAGCAATCAGCAGGAGAAGAAAACAATAAAATAATGCTTTTTGAAACAACGAACAAATACTGTAGTAAGGTTCTTCTTGAGGCAACAGAACATGCTCAGTGGGCTCTCTGTCGGCATTTGCTCCATCTAGTGAAACATTGGCACAATCATAAGATCAAGAGAGAAGTTTAATAATCATCATGATCATCAGGACAAAAAGATGCATTTCCATCTTTTCATACACTTTTGAATATTTACATTAATATATTTTCCTAGCCTTCCATAAACCAGATTGAATTAGATTTTACATTTTAATAAAGGTAAAGGTTCCCCTTGACATTTAGTCCAGTCGTGTCCGACTATAGGGCGTGGTGCTCATCCCCGTTTCCAAGCCATAGTGCCAGCGTTTGTCCGAAGATGGATTCCATGGTCACGTGGCCAGCGCGACTAGACATGGAATGCTGTTACCTTCCCAACGAGGTGGTACCTATTTATCTTTTCACATTTTTACATGCTTTCAAACTGCTAGGTTGGCAGCAGCTGGGACAAGCGGCAGGAGCTCACTCCGTTGCATGGACTCGATCTTATGACTGCTGGTCTTCTGACCTTGTAGCACAGAGGCTTGTGTGGTTTAACCCACAGCGCCACCACGTCCCCTTTACATATTAATAGATTTATATAATTTATATTTCTTTTTACCAGAAAAAAACCCACTTTTGTTCAAGGTAGTTCACAATGGTCCAAACGCTGTTGTTCAGTTATGCAAAAGGTGTAACTTTTAGTGGTAAAGCTGTTACAAGTTAAGGAATCTTTGTAGGCATTATCTGTTGCATACTGAGATGTGTGACTGAATGTGTAACTGGTAATACCTACAGAGATTTCTAAATTTACAACAATTTGCCACTAAGAGTCACAAATTTTGCCTAACTGCAGAATAAGATTTCATCCCAAGTGTTTCTTTTGTTATGAGCTGTCATGTGACCTATACTGAGCCTAATAGTGTTTTCAAGGTATGTGAGGTACCTCACAAGATATGTCAGATATTTAAGGAATTGTTTTAACATTGCCACTCCCACAGTGGTTTTACATGGCCATGGGAGGATTTCAACCCAGGTCTTCTGAATCCCAATCCCTGCTAATTCTTCAGTGGTTGTCTTCTTTCAGGGAGACGTAAGGGTTTTTTTTTTTCTGCTGTTAACGGCTGCTAGAAGACAATGGGTGGATTGTGACATTTTCCCAGTCCTTGGCAACATTCTGTTAGTTCATGGCAGTAGCACTCCATCCCTCTGGGAACTGTAAGTCTAGTAAGTTGGTCCCTGCTGGGTGAACACCAACCCTGCAGGGGAGAACAGAACCAAGTTGCAAAAATGCAAGAGTCACAGGGAAAATATTAGTATAGCCAATTCCAATCTGAGGATCTGAATTTAGATTTAACATCCCACAGCCTGCCACCAAGAAAACACTAATCGGAGATTTGAAACTTTAATAAAGAATTAGAAAAAGCCAAAAAGAAGGGGGGGGGACTGCTAAATCAGGAAGCCAATTAGGAAATAAGGAATCAGCAAGTCAAAAGATAACTAGGTAAAAAGAAACTCCTCACCACCACCAAAGAAAATAAGAAAGGTATCTGTGTGTGTTCTGTGCCATCAAGTCAGAACTGATTTATAGAGACCCTAATACGGCTTTCAAGGTGAGTGAGATATTTAAGGAGTGTTTTTGACAGTTCCACTCCCCCAGTGATTTTCTATGGCCAAGTGGGGATTTGAGCCCTTTTCATCAGAATCCTTGTCCATCACTCTATCCACTGCATCGCTAGGTTAAGTGAAGCACAAAGAGAGCAAGATTTCTGAGCTAGTATAACGAGTGCCAGTTCTTGTCAACAACATAATATACTTAAACCTAGGATCCCCGTTTGCTATTGGATCATATTACATTTATATCCTTATGACTACTCCTTGGCCAATCCAAATGGTTTCCCACTAACTTTCTGGAAAAGGTTTCTTAACTGCAGACACTATGGTGGCTCATTAATTTACAGATTTGAGCTGCTTTTACAACTGAGCTTTGAAATGGAATACACTGATCTTTGACATCTCCTCTTTCCTAAGTACAGGTAGCTGGCTGGCTATCAACCTTCTCAGCTCTTAACAAATTCTCCCGCCGCTGTTCCTTGCTGCCAAAGATGGGCTCAGCCTGGCACTCTGGTTAAAGTGCTATAAATTACATTTTGGACCCGTTCCAGCTTTTTTTCAAACTCTGTTCACAGATGCATTGTCTTGAAATTACTTAAAACCTGGGTGTCAAACATATGCTCAGAGAGATCTCAAGAACACAGGACTGGCCAGTCTTGCAAGGGCCGAGTCTGCTCATGGAGCTGTTTGGCAAAAGAGCAGGCTGGACTTCATTTGCTCAAAAATTCCACATTTGCTCAAAAATTCCACTCCAGCCAAATTTGTTCTTTCCTGATGGTTATTGGTGCCATTTCTCCCTAGCATTTATCCCAGACCCTCAAGTATATACAGTTTATATATGTGAATCAATTTGGGCTTTTATCACTATCTACCCTTCTTGTCACTCAGTAAGTAATTGCAGTTGTTTTGATCTCAGTAACTTTGCCAATATATATGTGTGTACATATATGTGTGTATATATATTGGCCTGTGTGTGTGTGTGTGTGTGTGTTCCAGCCATTGAATGCAGGCATGTTTTGAATACTATACTCTGATGCCACCTTTCTTTTTCAAACTGTTGTTGAAATAGAAATCAAAGCCTTCGTTATCTTTGATACTCCTTTTTATTACATAGCAAATGCTGAGGTGAACAGAAGTGGGAATATTCCTAGTATCAGTGGTGGGATTAATTTAATTAAATTGGAAGGAGAAGGATAAATGATCAATAAAGTAAAACAGGAATGGTTATAAAGCCTAGAATATGGTGGGTGTTGCACTAAGAAGCCTTGATCTCTATTTTGTAGCTCTTTGAGATTCACTGGAATTTATTTATATAGCCAATTTCTGCCATAATCCATTTTGAATCTCCTTTTGTAATTCCTTTTCTCTGTAACATCTGCCTTGAGATCCATAACAGAGTGGCTTGGAAATTGAGGTTTTCAGAAATTTGTTTCCCATTCCTGATGTCAGAGTTGTGTCCATTCATTTTCTTTTCTTTTCTTTTCTTTTCTTTTCTTTTCTTTTCTTTTCTTTTCTTTTCTTTTCTTTTCTTTTCTTTTCTTTCGTTCTTTCTTTCTTTTGCAGAAATGGTCCTGTTTGTCCTCTGCAGAATGCAGAAGATCCTACATTTTGCATTTTGCATTCTACATTTTTCCTATTTTGCAAGCTAACTTATTAGCCCATCCAATGAAAACTAATTTCCCATTTAATGTGGTGTAGCACTAAACCTGCCCTCTGGAATAAACCTTGGAACAGAATAAACTATTGTTTCAGCAGAGATTTTAAAAAACTTACAAAGATAGATGGAAAGTGACTGGCCATATTGGATCCAGCCTTGAGTCATCTGGAGAGCAGAAGAAATACCCAAACCAATAATGTTGATCCTAGTAGTTCGATAGGATGTATGTTATGTGTATATGAAATAGTCCTTAGTTTTTAATATTTATTGATGTTCTTAATGTTTTTAAAACAACCTTAAATACAGAAAAAAAACCCTATTTCTCAGAAATGACTTCTATAATATTTTGGAGTAATGAGTGTACATTAACCATTATACCACAAATGATCTTAGTAATTATTACATTGGTTGTTGTGGGTTTTTCGGGCTCTTTGGCCGTGTTCTGAAGGTTGTTCTTCCTGATGTTTCACCAGTCTCTGTGGCCGACATCTTCAGAGGACAGCACTCTGTGCTCTGGTGTAGTTGGCTTGGGAGTGGCAGTGTTTATTAAATACCTTCAGAACACGACCAAAGAGCCCGAAAAACCCACAACAACCATTAGATCCTGGCCATGAAAGTGAATAAATTATTATATTTTTTCACAGGAGCATAACTTGCTCCCTCATTACTCCAAAACAGTGATGTATTAAAAGTAATGAAGCCATTTGCTATACTTTGCTGCCAATTTCAGGAAGAATATCGAGCTTTAAAACACAACAGAGGAAATCAGGACATTGATTGATACTTTCCTGACACAATAAAGTCTTCTATGAGATAATATCCAGATAATATTTTCTTTAAATTCTTGTCTAGCTACTGAACTTGTCTGGCAATTCGTCAGAAGAAACAACTGCAGAACCAGTAGGAGCACCACCAACGGTGTCACCTCATTCTGATGAAACGGATTTCTCAGGACAACATCCCTTAGAAGAAACATCGAGCCCAACTACAGTCAAAGAACAAGGCATTTTATATTTTAATTTCTTTGCTTATATGCTGTTCAGAGCAGAGACTTTTTTCTTCTTGGTAATAACATAGATACGTGTGAGACTAATGGAGTGGATAAGGGTACTGCGAGGTATGCTTCCTGGCACATATGGCATG
This sequence comes from Pogona vitticeps, assembly GCF_051106095.1. Taxonomy (NCBI): domain Eukaryota; kingdom Metazoa; phylum Chordata; class Lepidosauria; order Squamata; family Agamidae; genus Pogona; species Pogona vitticeps. The sequence goes on along the minus strand of NC_135788.1, from coordinate 76,552,286 downwards.
TCTTTGCAACAAAGATGCTGGATGATGCATGACTTTAGTAGCGACTTGGTGCTATCATACTGTAATGGCTATACAGTGGTGCCTCGCAAGACGAAATTAATCCGTTCCGTGGTTAATGCCGTCTAGCAAAAATTTCATCTTGTGAAGCGCATTTTCCCCTAGGAATGCATTGAAATTTAATTAATGTGTTCCTACAGGGGAAAAAAAATCAGAAACAAAAAAAAGTCTGCAAAAAGTCACTTACCAGGTACAGTTGTCTCTGCTCCTCCCCCCCCCACCTCTCAGCTGATCGGCGCCGGGTCTAAGAAGCTTTTTCCATGCTAGGTAAGCCCCAGGAAGCCTGGGGGGGGGCCGGAGCTGAGACAACCACAGAATGGCCACGGCCTCCCTGTTGGTTGCCGACTCTGAGCTGTTTGGTGCTCTTTTTTCAGCTGTTCTGGGGCTACAAAGGCACTATGAGGAGCTGGGCTCAATCTACTGTACCTGGTAAGAGACTTTTTGCTGACTTTTTTGGTTTCTGACTTTTTCCCCTGTAGGAACACATTCATTAAATTCAGTGCATCCCTATGGTAAATGCGCCTCACAAGACGAAAAATATCACAAGATGGCCCATCTTGTGAGGCACCAAAAATCTCTCAAGACCCTTTCATTTTGCGAATTTTTTGTCCTGCGAGGCATTCGTCTTGCGAGGCACAACTGTATTTGACAATAAATATGGGTAGAGTTAATATTCTTGTCATGGCCTGACAGGAAATATTTTGAAAACTCCTTCCTGCTACTGTAATACTGATATTGCTTCTACTAATCTAGTAAAAAGCTAAAGCCTAACATTTAACTGTGAGCCCTGTGGCTCAGTAGTTAAACTGTATTCAAAACTGTGCTCATGACCTAAGTTTAATTCTGATGGGCTTGGGTAGCTGGATCTACGTAGGTTGACTCAGCCTTCCGTCCATCCAAGATCAGTAAAATGAATACCCAGCTCCTTGGGGTGCAGAGTGTTCCTTGCATAATAATGTAAACTGTCCAGAGAGTGTTCTAGCACTGTGGGGTGATATATAAGTTGAAACAACAACATTTATAGCGTTTGAAGCATTTTATGTAAATCACATAGTCCTCAAGAACAATCATATGAAATAGCAATTACAGTGGTGCCTTGCTAGACGATGATAATCCGTTCCACTGAAATAGCTGTTTAGCGAAATCATCGTCTAGCGAAAAGCATTTCCCCATTGGAATGCATTGAAACCTGTTTAATGCGTTCCAATGGGGAAGAATCATCGTTGTCTAGCAAAGATCGGCCATAGGAAAGCCACTTTGTGAACTGCCGATCAGCTGTTTAAATAGCTGCCTTGCGAAGCTTAGGTCCCGAAAACACCCGTTTTGCAAGCACAGAGGGAGCTGTCAAAACTGTTGTCTCGCGAAAATTAGTTTGCGAAGCGGGGACCAAACATTGTCCAGTGAAATTCCCCCATAGGAATCACTGTTTTGCGAATTGCTATAGCGATCGCAAAAAGTCAATGTCTAACAAAAAAAAATGTCATGTGGGGTAACTCTCTAGTGAGGCACTACTTTATCCCTATGAAAGAGCGGTGAGAGTCCCTGAGGTTTAGACAGAATTTCTGCTTCATTACTTCATTATCTTTGTTGGTTTTTTAACCATTTGACTACACCTTTCTTGAGAAATCTTGGCCGTCACTTCTAGTGGAACTGGCAACAATGTTCAAGCCTGTTTGTTGACCAAAACTCTTTGCTGAAACAAAAACAATGGCTAGAATATTGTGTAAGGTTTCTATAAGGTTTGTGTAAGGTTTGCATAAATTACAGTGGCTAATTGCATCTAATTCATGAGGTGAGAAGACACATCTCAGTTGTGACAAATGCCCAGTATGCATGCTGACACTGTTAGATTACTTGGGTAGTTTATTCTGTTCTTTTTTTCTTTGCAAAATATTTTTTTCAAAAATGTACAGTCATTTAAATCAAACCCTATCCCACTGTCCTGATGTATGTGACTTAATGTAGCCTTGCATATCTTTCATTTTTTTACTCCTTTAGGTTTAACCACTACAGAAATGAGTAAACAGGAAAGTGAATATACCACTATACCTCAAGAAATATCAAAAACAGTACCAATGATGCACGATAGTATTCTGAAAAGTACAAAAGGAGAAAAGGTAAGCATATGGCTTGCTGTGTGAGTAAGAAGCTGATTTTGTACCATTTACCTGGGAGTAAGCCTTATTCTACTCCCTGGCTGAAATCCCATTTTACTGCTACACAAAAGGCCTTACTTTTGAAGACAAAGATAAGAAATCTGCTGCATACAGAGTCACATGATTTGGTATGCAACCAATAATGTATATGGAAATTTCTTAACTTGAGGCTGGTCACTGCCCAAAGTTACCCCTTTTGCATAGCAACACAACAAGATTTCAATGAGTTGGACTTTATTCTGAGTAGAGATCCATATAGTTGTGCTGAAAGTCTCACAACTATGCTCAGTATCTTCTTTGGAAGGGAATCGGGAAGAAATTGGTTACTTTTCCGTAGAATACAATGGGTCAGTTCCAGCTCCTGCTATAAGAATTTTCTGCACCATTCTATGTGCAGGTATCTAGAAAAATTTACAGAGGCTAGCATGACTTAAGCTGTGTGCGCAGAGGGGAAAATACCCAATTCCTCTATGCTAGTCATAATGTCCAATATAAGTTGTATTTAAAAGTGTGGAAAAAGTATTCACATCCTGTGACCACTTTCGTAGCAGCTTCCTATTGCCTGTGGTTTTGCTGTGCTAATTTCTTCTTCTTCTCTGGAACACACCTTGGGGCCCTAAAGAACATAAGGGAATTCTACCGAAGGATACAGTTGAATGTTTTCTTTGTTGGAAATCCGCTGGCTACCCGGACCAGATAGCCTCGTGCAGCACTCAAATGAAATTATTTGCAAGTTCGGAAAGAACAGAAAGAATGCATTCACTTTCTGTTAGAATTGTATCCCTTCTAATCTTTCTTTGAATTCTCCCACCTATTCCTTTCCGTTTTATACCACACCAATCAACTCCCATGCTCTTCCTCCCTCTCTTCCAACACTCCACAACAATCACAGCCTCCCTGCTTTCCCTGATGACAACTCTCTTCTTAACCACTTCCTGCAATATTCTGAGGGCTGTGATAGGCAGAAAGGATAGACACCCCTGCTGTTCCACACTCTGTCACACATCCCAGTTCTAACCATCTTACCCCTTATTCAGGGGTTAAAGTCCATTGGATTCTAATTGGGTTTAGTTCCATATAGATATGCTTAGGATGACATGATTGATTGTCTGATTTTTATTTGAAGGGCCAAAAAGGTGAAAAGGGAGATGAAGGACCACCTGGACCTCCAGGAAAAGCAGGACTGGAAGAAGCCCAGTATGGGATTATAGGATCACCTGGAGTTTCTGGTATGCCTGGACTGGACGGTAAACCTGTGAGTATTCTGCTTACTCATGTAATAAAGATTTTGATGCTGAACAGTTTTATAAAACATAGTTTCTATTTATTCAGTTCCCTTTAGCTCTCTACCTAGTACTCATACAGCTCTTTGGAGAGATCTATTAGCATAAGGGATCAAGATTTATGGATGTGTGTGTACTCTTGTATTTAGTAAGGTTGTACTGGATTGTACTGGTTACCAGCTTGAATTCTTTGGCTGACTTTTGCTTCATCAGAACACATTGAGGTTTTTTTTTTATTTTGTAAGATTATTGTTTGTTGTTCTTAATAAAATTACAGTAATAACATTTTTGTTCTTCCTTTCCTTTCCTTCCTTAGAAGCTCACGAAAAACTCTTAATTCCATATATCTATCCATATATATAATTCTATATATATCCCACATATATATATATACAAATATGCAATATATGGAATCAGGGCTATATTCTCTGATTTTATGATGTTAAGAAGAGCTCTGCTCAATTAAACCAAAGATCAGTTCTAACAGTGATCAACTTATACAAATGTTGATATTTGCTTGAAAAGTTGCTTGCTTGCATGTTTGTTTGTTTGTTTGCTTGCTTGTTTTTCTTTTTTTAAACTTTGCCTTTTCACCTTTCAATCTCATTTACCCACACTGCTGTTGAATTGTATTGGTTTGTGAAGATATTCAGTCATCCGGATGAGTTTATCTGGAAGGTGCATCATGGCAACTGGATTCTTATTAAGTTGAAATTGCTCATCCAAGTAGCATCTTCAGTCTGAGGGGAGTTGGCAGGAGACCCCGATATATCCTCCACATTGGTTTCACTTCCCCCTGGTCTGAATAGGCTCATTAGATGGACAAAGAAGGGGGGGTTGAGTAAAAGTCCCACTTTTGCAGTCCTTCTCCACCCATTGTTCTGGGTTGTCAACCGTCGTTAACAGTGGTCTTTCTGGTGTGTGGTCCTGATCTTTCTGGGGATGGATAGCACATAACAATTCAGCACAATTCATTTCCTGCTGGGTTGGGACATTGCCTTGTTATGTACATTGCCTCCACAGAAGCCAAGAAGAAGGAAGATGGACATCTGAAGACAGCCCTTAAGGCCTGTGGATATCCAAAATGGGCCTTTAACAAGGCAATGTCCCAGCCCAGCAAGACAATGGCACCGTCTGAGACCCAGAGCTGACGGAAGAACCTGGTCATTCCTTACATGGTGGGTGTGTCTGAAGAGCTCAAAAGCATTTTTGGTAAACACCACATACCCATGCACTTCAAACCCACAAACATATTAAGACAGAGACTCATCCACTCAAAAGACCGGGCACCAAAACACAATAGGAGCAATATAGTAGATGCAGTTCAATGCAAAGAGGAGTGTTCAGAGCTCTACACTGGAGAAACCAAATAGCCACTACAAAGGAGAATGGCCCAGCACAGGAGGGGCAATGGCTCACGACCACAATCAACAGTGCTCCTTCATTTGAAGAACACACATTTGATGACCATGATGTACTCATTTTGGACTGAGAAGATAGGTGGTTTGAGAGAGGGTCAAGGAGGACATACATGTGCATCTAGAAAATCCCTCACTCAACATAGTTGGAGGCCTTAGATACCATCTGTCTATTTATCATGTTGCCCTTTCATCCCTCCCCAGAAAGATCAGGACCACACCCACCAGAAAGACCACTGTTAACAGTTGTTAACGACCCAGGACAATGGGTTGAGAAGGACTGCAGAAGTGGGATTTTCACTCACCCACAATCCTTTGTCCATCTAACAAGCCTATTCAGACCAGGGGGAAGTGAAACCAATGTGGAGGATATATCAGGGTTCTCCTACCAACTCTCCTCAGACCGAAGAAGCTACTTGGATGAGCCGTGAAATATTTCAACCTAATAAGAAAGAAGTCCAGTTGCCATGACTCAACTTCCAGATAATTGTATTGGTTGTGGTAACATGTGTGGTTTTGTTTATATGTGTTTATTATTTCACTAGATTGGACATAAGAGCTGTGATACTGTTCAGAATAAGAGGACTGAAGCTAACAAGGGCACACAAGAAGGGGAATTGTGCTAAGAATAGTACTGAATCTGTGGTAGAAATTCTTCTGCACAGTTATGCAAAAGAGGTAACTTCTTGTGGTGAATTGCTGAATCGCATTGAATAGGTAATGTCTATGGAGATTTCTTAACTTACAGCAATACACTGCTAAAAGTTATGCCTTATGTGTCACTGTGCAACAGGATTTTGGCCCGTGAATTAGTGTTCAGAAGTATTAAAAATGTCCAGAATTAGAAAGAATTGTTGGGAAAGTGTTTCAGGTGAGGCCTACAAAACATCATGCTTTCCACATTTTGATATCCATTTACTAGCTGAAGTTGCGTTGTTGTTCTTCCTTCAAGAAAAAGGAGATGTACATTCATTGATTGAATCAGTAGGATTATGTTGATGGCTCAATGGTTAAAAATTTCTTACTTCTGAGCGGAGATGTAAAGAATTAAACTTTTAAAATGAAGCATGCAGGGAAGCAGAGCCTTCTCCTTGAAGCTGTTTTTTTAAAAAAATCTTACTCCCACAAGGAGTGCTGTCTTGTACTAAAGTTAATATTTGACTAAAATGCTGAGATGCGACAACAAAGACTGGATGATCCACTTTTCTTCCACCTGCCCTTGCCGTGCTTTGCATCTTTGCCCCCTTGTTTTAAAGGGATTAAGTAGCACTTCTTGCCATTTTCATGACTATTCAAAAAAAAAAAGAAAGGCCCAATCAACACCAAATGTCAAAGAGTAATTTCAGAAAACCATCGTCAGGAGATGTTACTATGACAGCAGACAATAAATTAGCACAACAGTATGCTTTTGCAGACACAACACCGTGTGAGCTGAGGTATAGCAACAGTGAAATAATACATGTGGAGACTAAGTCAAAGTAATATCTTTCAAGCTGCCAGTTTTATTTTTCAATCTGCTGCCTTTATTGAGGTGAGGTTTAAACCAATTTGACAGAATTCTGCTTCCTGCACTCGTTCAGCTGATCTTTTGTCCATCTCCCATTTTCCTCTGGGCCTCATTCCTGTTAGTCACCATTCCACAAACCAAATGCTTTTATCGCCCCTCATGAAGTTATTGGGGGAGAGCGGTAGGAGAACATGCTCTGAGTCATCTTGTGCACAAAGCACCCCCCCGGGTGGCGCATCACTGGGAGTGAACATTTTACCCCTCTTTGCCTTTGCCACCACACCAAGACCAAAATGCTTAGGAAACAGAATCCCTAAATTGAAAATCTCCTATGCTGCTGTTAAAAGTGGTATGCAACACATCTGGGCCCACCCGTAATGCCTAAATCTCAGAACAACTCAGAACTGGTAGTCTGGGAGCTTGGCTTCTCTCTGGCCATTCTCACAGGCCATTGTGTGCCACTTAATGTTGCATTCCATGAAGGATGGATGGCAGATGTTAAGGAGTAAGGGTTTAGAAGTTGGTCACCAGGAAGAAACAACAGGCTCTGCTTTCATGTTGACTTTACAAACACAAGAGCTTTCAATATTCCTTTGCTCAGTTGTCTATTGTCTGTTCTGACCCTCATTCGCTCTACTCTGAGCAGTGGAAACAGACAGGGGAGAGTGTGTGAATACGAACAAAACCACAAGAACAGTGATAAGTCACACCATAAAAGTGAGGTGTAGATTCGGGCTAGTGCTGCATATCGGTTGCCATCAGAAACAGGAACGATTTTTCCTCTCTCTTTAGACATATACAGTCAGTGGCTCTGAAGTAGAGATTTAGGATTCGGTCCTGTATTTGGAGCAAGTCCCCTTGAATTTAGTGGTATTTATTCTGAGTGGAGATGTATTGTTGTGAATATAGAATCGTTACATCCAGTCCCAATGGAGGGTTGACAGTGATTAGACAGAGTTTGAGAGGACTACACCCACACCAATGTCCCCAAAGTTCATTATGCTGAATTGTTATGTGCCATCAGGTCATTTCTAATTACAGCTACCCTATGAACAAAGGATTTAATGTTGTGTCATTAATAGAGGGTCATAGGAAGTGAACGGGAAGTGTTCACTGCGATGCAAACAAACAAATATACAAAGAAATGCTTATGTTTCTGGTCCTGGAGCCAAAGGAGAGACATCTGAGTTGTCACAGTGCTGTGTTTCCATTGGACGAGAAATGGATGTAGTGGTAAGCCTGAAATGCAAAAGATAGGAGACATCTGTAAATGATTTCTTGGTGAGGGAAACATCCTTTCTTTCTGTCTACTCACAGGAAAATCTGTTGTATTTCTGCATTTGCCATGTAATATGACATACTGGCCGATACCCCATTGCTCTTTTACACATGTATGTGGAAGACAAGCAGTGTAACATTCTATTGAGTCTAACTGGCACTTAACAAGTCACTGCTGTGATTCTTAGGTCACCTGCAGTTATTGGCTTGGTGCACACTTGAGAATCTCAGCGAGACCTTATTATCTGCCTACTAGAAGCAAGTGAATGTCATATCGTTTGATTTCCGCACGTGTAATAAAGCAACAATATTTCAGCCGTCGTTTTTAGGTAGTGAATTGTGGTAGTAGACCTGGCAATTGTTAATTATTTCCAAATAATCTTAAACAGTGAATGAAGAAGGAATTTTTTTAAAAAAATGGAATATGAGGCCTGGAAATATGTCACTTCTGATGAGCCATACAAAGCTGTTTGGAAAGGGGTACCATCCTCTGGCTCCAGAGCCAAAAACTTAAGACCACTGAGCTATCAACATACAGCTGGTGATTTAGAGTACTAATAAAAGGCAGCTAAATGTTGGTTATTTAGTAGGCTACATGCCACAAAAAGGTATGCCAAATAAAACTTTAGAGCATTTAAGGAGCCATAAGCCTCTTTGTTTTTACAAGAAAAAATGAACACAGCAACACTTGTAATGAAATCATACTTGTGCAGAGAAGTGTCCATTGGATGTTTTTGCCTTTGTTGTTAAACTAGTCTGGTCAACCTTTGCAGTGTGCACTTCAGCTGGCCTTTTGTTGTTGTTTGTTTGTTTGTTTGTTTTTTGTGGCAGAGGGCAGTTTCTGTTCTGCCTCAGGCAGCAAAATGCCTTGGGCAGGTCCTGAATATGTCCCAGATCTATGATATCAAAGTAGCATTAACAAATACATGAAGTTTAAAATGCTGTAAAACATGGAAATGTCAAAGCATTGAGTTGATTTTATGTGATTTGTGACTGAAGTGAGTTAGCATTTGCTATGGCAGTATGTATTGATGCAATTGCTGTATACACCACATAGTTAAATGGTGGTGACAATGGAAAGCAAATGTTACAGAAAACAAGTTTACCTGTCCACACCATGTGCATATTTCTAGCTCAGAGATCCTCATCTGGCTGTCCATCCCTCCCCTTGTAAAGGAATAGCATGGCAGAATATGCATAAATATAATACCTCCCTTTTGGGGCAAAGTGCTCTACATGCAGTAGGGGGCAGAGGGAGATACACACAAGATGGCTCCCTCTCCAGCTTGCTCAAATGAAGCAACATCCAAATAGGGCTTTAGATGTCACTAGCAAGATGAAATCATTTAAAAAAAGCCATGGAGACCTTATTGGTCAAATCAACATTTGAGAGCAGCACAGTTTTCCAAGCTGGAAATTGGCAGATGTGTTGTACTTTAACATATGTGATTTGGTCTGTTGTGCTTCTGCTTCTCTAAGAGGCAGCCTCAAAAGGTCCCTGTGTTAGCTGCACCATGTTAACTTTCCATAATAAGAGAATGTTTTCAGTTTTGGTCAGAAACAGGGCAGAGCATCAGGGGTCTAGTCTCCTCCTCAGGGCTAGCTCGACCCTGGGCCTATGTGACTATAACAGGGTCATATCATTTTCAGAGAAGTAGTGGTGCTGGTTTGTTTCAGAAAAGAAAACAAAGAGAAAAACAAAAACAAAAGCATTGTGGCACATTTAAGGCTAGCTGATTTATTTTGTGGATTGCAAGGCACAGTCTGTTGTGGCTGAAAAAGTGCCTTCCAAACTGTGACAGCTCACACTGAAATAGATCTGCCGTATAACAAAAGTGCCACCGTACTAGAGTTTTTAATAATAATAATAATAATAATAATAATAATAATAATAATAATAATAATAATAATAATAATAATAATAATAATAATAATAATAATAATAATAATAATAATAATAATAATAATAATTTATTGTCATTTTTCTTTTTCTCTTTAGGTCACACAGATTTTTTTTTCATATCAGATTTTATTCTGTGTTCCAGGAAGATTTAATAAATAGTGTTTGTTCATGACATCTGTGTGCGATCCTGTTTCCCATATCCCAGCTCCCCATCATAGGCCATGCTAAGTTGGGCTGACAGGAGTGGCAGTCCAAAGCATTAGAGGTGGATGGGGAGCAGGCTGAGAAAGGCTGTTCTGGCTGTGTGTTAGCAGCCAGCTTATTCAACTGACAGTGACGGGAAGACTGCTCTGAATGAGGAAATATTCAATGAATTGGAAGGAAGCAAGGAAGGAAGCAAGGAAGGAAGGAAGGAAGGAAAAAAGGAAAGAAGGAAGGAAGGAAATGGGATTGGGAAGGAGAAATAAATATTGAATGGCATGGTAACTAACTAGCAGTAACAGCAACAAACATAATGGAAGAAGACTGTTAGTAGCCAAAAAAGTGAGCAAGTAACAAGGCAGATATATATATATTCTTATATATTGTATCATCTTATATATTGCATAATATCTAAACTAATTCAGTTTGTTTCTCCAGATCTGAAGTTGTATCCACCTACCTTTTTAAAAAAAAGCTCATATAAAAAATAAGCTGGGTCAACAGAGGTACTCCTGGGAATTTACTGCTCACCACTTTCCTCTGCTTCAGCTGTCAGCCTAGCCATAAGCTTCCTGAAGATTTCTCTCAAGGAAAGAGAGATGCTGAGGTTCAGGTCAGAGTTAAAAGTTTATGAGTTAAAGGAAGACATCAGAAGAACTGAACACCAAACAGAGGTTATCGATCATTTGTTTAGTCGTCAAGTCATGTCCAACTCTTCATGACGCCATGGACCAGAGCACGCCAGAGACTCCTGTCTTCCACTGCCTCCCGGAGCTGGGTCAAATTCATGTTGGTATCTTCTATGGCACTGTCCAATCATCTTGTCCTCTGTCGCCCCCTTCTCCTCTTGCCTTCACTCTTTCCCAACATCAGGGTCTTTTCCAGGGAGTTATTAAAACATTTTTATCTCATGATGGGATTTCCACAAATACCATACTGCCTTATCAAGTAGATTTGCAAACTAATCTTATATTTGCTTTCCAGTGATCAATTACAAAACAATCACAGATAAATGCAGCATACAAGCATGTGCTATGATAAGTAGACATAATTTGATGGAGAGCTGCTTGTATAAATACATGCTAAACATGTTTTATACATGTAAAAAGACATATTACGTCTTCTAAAAATTATACTACATCTTCTAAAAATGCTTACCATAATGGCTGAAATCCATTAGTAATTCACAAGTAGAGCCAGGCCCATTGAATTAGTAAGGATTTGGTGAATCAGCTCCTTTGTAAGTTATACTGACTCAATGGGCCTACTTTAGTTGTGACTTACTAATGGAATTCAGCCATCATCTAGTTCAATGGTTCCCACTGGGTTACATGAACCCCCAGGAATACAAACCATGACATTTTGGAGCACACACACACAAAATTGAATAATGGCAGAAAAAAAGCACATATGTCAACAGTGTAAGTCCCTTAATTATATCTTGAACATGAGAAGCCCCTTGGTGTCTTCCCTTTTCTCCTCACCCACAACCGGAGAGCCCAGCCAATCAGCTTTGCCCTCCCAACCCCATAATAAAGACGCGAGACAGTGATATGGGTTAAATACAGGCCACACTTTATTGATATAATTCCAAATTCGAATTTGCCATCCTTTGGCAAAAGAGGGGGCCTGCTGTAGTGCAGAAACAGGTAAATGGCAGGGGTGTCCAAATACCCCTTGATCAACAAATGGCTGAATCCCTGGCCCCAGTGGTCTAAAGACAGCAGGAACCCGGCCATCCACTAATAAACACCCCCAGACTTCAAGCCATCTTTAATTGATGTTGGTTTGGATGTGGCCCACAGGCAGTGTAATTGCACAATCCACAGTGCCAGGAGGTCAGATGCACTGTTGGCTTACCTGAAATTACAGTGGGACACACCGAAAATACCTGTATTTTCCACACTACCCGCCATGTGACCAAAAGTACCCTGGCTTTCCCCCCTCCCACTTGCCAGTCTCGAGAAACTGAAACAGTCTCGTGCTATCCCGGGTCGAGGGCAAAGAGCCGGCCTCACTGCCCAAAGTCCAGGGACTTGGCAGCGGCCACAGCATTTGCTCCAAGGCAGCATCTGTTCTTGTTCCACCACTAACTCAGGGGCTTGTGCTGCCTGCTCCTTATGGATTTTAATCTCTTCATTGGTGTGCTTCTGGATGCTTCCAGAGGTGATGAGGAAGTGGCCTGTAGGCAAGAGGGCAAAGAGTCCCTCCCTAACCCCATCCCCCAACAGGAAGGGTAAAATTTATGGAAATGGACTGTCAAGGGGTACACAAATGGAAAAAAGATCGGGAGCTACTGGTCTAGTTTGATTCTAATCCAGGTAGAAAAAGAGGTGACTCTAAATAGTTTTATCAGTCAAAATGTATATTTCTAGCTTAGCTCTAAGAGTCCTGAGAAGACTCCCTGGAAAAGACCCTGATGTTGGGAAAGTGTGAAGGCAAGAGGAGAAGGCTGATTCACCAACTCCTTATTAATTCAATGGGCCTGGCTCTACATGTGACTTACTAATGGATTTCAGCCATTATGGTAAGCATTTTTAGAAGAGGTAGTATAATTTTTAGAAGACGTAATATGTCTTTTTACATGTATAAAATATGTTTAGCATGTATTTATACAAGCAGCTCTCCCTCAAATGGCAAATTATGTCTACTTATCATAGCACATGCTTGTATGCTGCATTTATCTGTGATTGTTTTGTAATTGATCACTGGAAGGCAAATACTGTATAAGATTAGTCTGCAAATCTACTTGATAAGGCAGTATGGTATTTGTGGAAATCCCATCATGAGATGAAAATGTTTTAATAACTCCCTGGAAAAGACCCTGATGTTGGGAAAGTGTGAAGGCAAGAGGAGAAGGGGGCGACAGAGGACGAGATGGTTGGACGGTGTCATCGAAGCGACCAACATGAAATTGACCCAACTCTGGGAGGCAGTGGAAGAGGGTCTGGTGTGCTCTGGTCTATGGGGTCACGAAGAGTTGGACATGACTTAACAACAACAACTGAAAAAAACATGAAGCAATAAACAATGGCTACTGTGAGATTTTCTAAAAGTAATCTGCATAGGTCATAGCATGCTGACCAGTATAGACTGATTTTATTGTACTCTTCATATGAATAACTTCCTATTCTTCTTTTGTTTCAGGGCATTCCTGGTAAAGATGGGTTACCTGTAAGTATCACTGTTAGATGCAGTGTAATATGTGATGACATGTGAAACATTATCTAAAGTAGTTACCATTTGTCTGTCTTGCAGAGTGAATTGTGAGGGATAGAGGTTATTTTTCATATGCGAACAACACCCCATGCACAGTACCTTATTTTCTCCCATAGGAGAGAATGGGGGTCATTCAGTAATATTAGAAGATGCAAGACTTCACTGTAAGTGGAATCTTGGGTTTGATTGGTTCCAAGGATGTTGTCAAGGCTGTGCAATCTCTTCAGCATGTAATGTCAACCTGGTGACCAGAAGCTGTATATATGGGAACACATAAATACCCATTCCAACGCTTTTCCCACTTCTTCCTCCAGCAGTCCTGATATAGTCCTGAGCCTTCATGATTCTCTTGTCCCATCTCCATGTGCTACTTGTTTTCAGGCAAGTAGAAAGTAGAAAGACCAACAAAGTACAACTGCCGTTACCCACACAGTTTCTATGGGTGGAAAATCACACCCTCTGGAGTGGCAGAAGGGATCCTTCTGGACCAGCATCACTGACCTTGCCCCATGGCCACTTAGTTCTGTTTCCAAGGTGAAAGGAATAATTCTAAGACATAAGGACCCCTTTCTAGATAAGTCATGGGAAGTCAATACTGTAAAATTAGAAGGGTTGTGATAATATTTTTCAACTTTGACTCTTACGTCTGATGACGTGGACTTGTCCATGAAAGCTCACATTAAGAAATATAAAAGTTAAGATTTAAAGTGCCACCACATTTTAATTTTTTTTATTCTCTTTTTATTTTGTTTTCACCTATACATTTTTCAACTTGATTCTTTACTGATTTTTCCTCTCTTGTTCTCTCTCTTTTAAAAATAATGTTTGCATCACACGGGTTTATGTTATAGTACATGATGCATCAGTATTCTTCTGCTTTAATAATAATTATGTGTTGTCATATTGTCTGTAGCATCAGATTTACAGGATTTTCTGCCACTCTGTTTAGGTTTCTAAATTTCATGGAATATGACTCTAAAAAACAAAGCACGCATGTAGCTGTGCACTAGACATATAGAATGCAGTTCCACATCCCCACACTAACTCATGCATGCCCCCAAAATAACTGTATGTGTCTATGCTTGTCCAGGCTGGAGATTGGCAGGAAGGAGAGTACAAGTGATCCCCGTCTCCATGATGCTTTGAGCAACCAGGTCTATGTGAGAAATATCTTTGGTATTTCCTTCAGACTTGACCCCTGGTATTTCTCTGACTCTGCTTCCTGATTTGCCTTCTCTTTGGTTCGAATTATTGGCTGGTTCTCCAGTCCTGCCTCCTGTTTCGCCCCTTGATCCTGACAAAGGATTTTCTAGAATTCTAAACTATAAAGCATACCTCTGACTATTATCACCATTTGGCTTCTGAAATGTCAGCAGGCATTGCCAACACACTTTGAGGACTGAAGGGCTTGAAGGCTGAACTGCTTCTACCTTGGTTTTGGAATATTATTGTATTTTATAGAAGTTGTATTATAGCCACCTGACAGTTTTTCACTGCATGTGTCTTAAGGAGAGACAGAAGAGCTGTAGTCAAATATCTGAAAAACAGTTATGCAATAGATGGAACACACTTACTTTCTATTGTTCTAGAATCTATCAGTGAAAATTACAGGGAAAGAGATTTGAGCTAAACATTAATAATGGAAGTATTGTCATACCTTCTGTTTCAGGGTAAACCAGGATTGCCGGGTTCCCCAGGATTAAAAGGAGAACCTGGCCCTAAAGGAGAAAAGGTGAGTACCATTTTGATACAAAAGAAAAGAAACACCTTTGTGTCAAAAGTGGTTTAAAACTTGACAGGATTTTTATATATAAAGCATTTCTGTGTTCTGTATAAAGAGTGACAATGCCAAATATATATAAAAATGCTGAGGGCACACATGCTTGGAAGCCTTATTTGAGATTATGTGGACACACTTAAAAATTTAGTGACATAGTAAAGGCAGAAGTAAGTGTGTACCACTGGCAACGTGCTAAAGGGCCTTGGAATTTCACATAACTGAGACTTTTACCATGGTTACCAAATACTCAAAATGGACTTATGATCAAGCCCTTGGTGGGAGGAATCTGAGAGTAAAGGGAAGCATAACATGTGAAGAGGAATGTCAGGCCCTTCCTTCCTGCACTACAGATCACTATAAGTAAAGGTAAAGGTTCCCCTTGACATTTAGTCCAGTCGTGTCCGACTCTAGGGGGCAGTGCTTATCCCCGTTTCCAAGCCATAGAGCCAGCATTTGTCTGAAGACAGTTTCTGTAGTCATGTGGCCAGCACGACTAGGCACGGAACGCTGTTACCTTCCCACCAAGGTGGTACCCATTTATCTACTTGCATTTTTACATGCTTTCGAACTACTAGGTTGGCAGGAGCTGGGACAAGCGACGGGAACTCACTCCGTTGCATGGATTTGATCTTACGACTGCTGGTCTTCCGACCTCGCAGCACAGAGGCTTTTGCAGTTTAACCCAAAGCGCCTCCACATCCTGCAGTGCCACCACGTCACTATGATCACTATGCTGAAGTATAAAACAGTGACTGGGGATTTTATCTCCCATAGGGTTACTATCTCTATATATGACCTATTACCAGGATGTGCTAATCTGTCCATTTCACTTTCTCTCATATTCATTTAAAAAAAAAATTAGACAAATTCTTTCTGTCACATATAGGAGGAAAATTTGTACAATTTGGTAAATTCTTTTCAAAAATGACAGAACTCAGTAGGGTACAGCTATTTTCCAGAGGAACTGGATTTAATGAAATATGCGTGTTGCCAAGATAAGGAACTTATTTAGAAAAGAAAAAGAAGTGGCAGTTTTTCCCATCTGCTTTTCTTGCCCCTAACAAACATTTCATCATGCTGAATTTTTATTCCACATTTTGCTTGAAAGAAAATTGTGCTAATTAAAGATATACTGTCTATGCTGATTGCTGTCATTTCTGGGCAGAATTCAAGTGCTGATTATTACTTTTAAAATCTTATCTGGTGTGCTGGATCGG